>NC_057810.1:38299727-38315543 GCF_018294505.1 Triticum aestivum
ATTTTATTTTGAGTTGATCGTGGGGTACACATAAGATCAGAAAAAATAGCACTCCTATTTTTTTAGGCAAAAAAAAAAAAACTCCTGCCAGAAACTGCAGACAGCAATGAGGAGCTAATCTGTTTTCTTTACGGGCCAACATTGAAGGTTTAAGGCAATTTGTGGCACTGGTCCATTTAGGCAACACTGCGCAGCCGGCCGCGTGCTAGGGCAGATCCTATTTTGGCGCCGACGCGTCAAAAGGACATGGCTTCGCTGAAGCCTGGCCACCCGATGCCGCTCGCAGTTTGTGGCCGTAGCGACTAACAGGGAATAAAAAGGAGCACAACCAGGGATCAAACCCTGGTCAACAGGGCGCTGGCGTGACTAACCAGTCGGCTAGCAAGAACCTTCGTTTCAAAATAGATTACTCAATTTTGTAAATATTAGGAACGGAGGGAATACTTGTTAGTAATAATATTAGGAAGGTGACCCAATCCGGACTTCTCCGGGTTTTCTTTGTTTTCTTGTTTTTCTTTATTTCCCGAACTTTTTGTTCTTTTCTTTATCCCCCATTTGTTTCATTCCTTGTTTTTTATTTGTTTTTTTTTCATTCTAAAATTTTATATACATGTTCAACATTTTTGTATACATGATCAAGATTTTTTTAAATACTTGTTCAACATTTTCCTTTCTTTTTATTTTTCATTATATATTTTCGTGTAGGTCAAAAACATTTTTTTAATAAGTGATCAACGTTTTTTGTATACACGTACAACATTGTCCCAACGCTTATTCAACATTTTTCAAATATTTTTATTCAGCATTTTTCAAATATTTTTATTCAACATTGAATAGTTATGTCAACATTTTTCGAATACATGTTCGACATTTTCCGGATACTGGTTCAACATTTTTTAAATAATTGTTCAACGGTTTTTAATACTTATTCAACATTTTTCAAATAGTTGTTCAACATTTTTGAATACTTATTCAACATTTTTCAAATACATTTTCAACATTTTTAATGTCTTTCAACATTTTTCAATTACTTGTTCAACATTTTTATCAAATTCTTGTTCAATTTTCTTAATACTTATTCAACATTTTTTATTCTTATTCAACATTTTTCAATATTCTAATATATAAAATATTGTTTTGAATATTTAGAGTATAAACAAAAGTAAACAAAAGAAAGAAAAAAAGGAAAAAAAAACAGAGGATAAAAAGAAAAAACGTAGGCTGGAGCTTCCCGCGCAGCTGGGCCGCTGGCCATGTTGAGTTCCCCGGCGCTAGAGGTTCGCTCCTCTCTCGCTGAAGGCGAGGAATAGGGTCGCCCGTTTGGGGCAGGCCATTATCGCTCTGCTTTTTATTGTTGAGGAAATCGTTAACTGGTAGCTGCTCGGTTAGCTCACGAGTAGGGGATTAATAGGCTAATCGGTAAGTTAATCGGCTATTTAATCCATTACTCAGGTGATTAATCAGTTAATCGGCTACTCGGTGACTCTACGAGTAGGGATTAATCGGCAAGTTAACTGGTTAATTGGATGAATTCTTGAACAGGGGCTTTTTCTTCTCTTCTTCTTCCCTTTTTTATTGTTTTCCGTTTTCCGTTTTTTTCCTTTTGTTTCTTTTTTGTGTTTTCGACAAAGATCATTGTATTTTTATATACTAAAATGTTCATCATTTACTTAATAAAATGTGCAGCCTATATAAAGAAAATGCTGAACATAATATAAAAAATGTTCATTGCGTATTGTAAAATTGTTCAGCATATGTTCACAAAAAAGTTAAAAGTGTATTTAAATATTTTCAGCATATATCACAGAAATATTCAATGTATATTTAAATTTGTTTAGCATATATTAAAAATGTTTGGTGTGTATTTAAAATTTGTTCATTGTATATTACAAAATGTTCATTGTATATTTAATAATTGTTCATTATTTGAAATTTCAACGTTTTGTTCATGTTTTCTATATTTTTTCATGTTTTTAAAAGTTTGATCAAATGCCTAAATTTCTTTATGATTTTCAAACATTATTCGTAATTTTAAAGGAAGTTGTTCATATTTTTCCCCAAGAAATATTGAAATTTTGAAAAACAAAAGGATCAGCCCGTCGCACATAGTACTTTGACTACTCTGGCGACGCAAATTGGTTCTTAGAGTCGGGCGATGTAAATTGAGCACTAGAACTCGGTAGGTCTACTTGTCTGGAAAAAGTATCCACTACGAGAAGGTCGCGAGTTCGATCTCTCGCTCGCGCAACAGTTTTTTGTGCGCCTGGATTTTGCTTGCTCCAAATGGGCCGGCCGTTCGAGGATCTCTTCAGCAAAGGCTCAACAGTTTGACGCTCGCGGGAGTTGTACAGGGGGTCTCGCGTGCTAGCTACAAGTCCCCCATGTCCCTAAAAAAGCTAAAAAAAACTACAATTTTGTGCCGCCGCCAACACCCAGCTCCACCTCCACGCCGGAGAGTGGCCAGCTCCCGAGGGATTTGTCGCTCATGCCCGACGATCTCCTGTTAGAGATCTTCCTCCGCCTCTCCAACCCAGACGATCTGGTCCGTGCCTCCGCCGCATCATCTCTTTCCTAGGGATGACAGTTTTGCCCATGGGTATGGGTACCCGCGGGTACCCTACCCGAAAACAATGGGTATGGGCAAGATTTGGAAAGATTTTGTACCCACGGATAATGGGTACCCATACCCGTAAAATACATGGGTAGGGCATGGGTAAAAAATTATGCCCATGGGTAACCCAATGGATACCCCTAAAAAATTAATAAATAAAAATAATTGCTATAACATGTGGGGTTAACATCCAACTCATATGGTCCAACCCTAAATCTTGTATTCCTTAAACAAGTCATAGCTCATAGGCGCATAATCACCTGCTTGCCACTCCTCCTACGTCCTATATATGTGACTAATCAAAAATATGAAATATCGACTCTTCGCTACCAGACCCTTGTCGAACTCTCGATCCGACGATCCCCAATTCCCACCACCGCCTTCCACTGCGTCAGTCTTCCACCAACCGCTGCTCCCCTGATGCCTCCAAGAGGCCACCCACCGGAGGAGGCCGCATCCGTGCTATACTACTCTACCATGAACACTTGAATTTTGAACTCATGTATCTACCTCTTACGAATTGGAATGCTATATATTGTACCCAATGGATACCCATTGGGTATAGGATACCTGATGGGTATGGGCATAGGTGTTAGTTTATACCCATGGGTATTGAAGTGGGTGGGTATAGAAAGTTTCTATGGGTATGGGTTTGGGTAGAAGGAGGTTGTACTCGCCCATACCCTACCCATTGCCATCCCTATCCTTCCTCCAACGGTTTCGCAGGCTCCACTCCGCGCCCTTCCTCCGGCGGGTCCACTGGCTCCACGCTCCGCCCTTCCTAGGCTTCCTCAATCCACGCAAAGTATTCAATGATATTGACCCACCTTAGCCCTCCGCATCGGCAGCCACTGTGGTCGCCCTGGCCGCCAACTTCTCATTTGCCTTCCTCCCTGCCCCCACCGGCAATTGGGCGCCGTTAGTGACGTCTATGATGGCAGCGTCCTCCCCGACAGGCCCAACCAGTAATACACGTATGAGGGGCAAAGAGTCCCCTTCACGGAGATGGTGGTGTGCAACCCCTTGCATCGGTGGTATCTTCGGCTTCCCGCAATCCCCGACTGGGAGTGGTTTTCTACACCGCAGCTCCGTGCACCAAAACATAGCAAAAATTCTGAAACTTTGTGGAAATGATCATCAACAAATGTTATGGGCGCTTGCAAAGTTTGATAGTCAAATAACATCCGAGGAGTTCTGTAAAAAAGACAAAATCATTGAAAATTAGTCAAAATCTAAGTGCATTGTTTAAACAGTTTTATAATTTTGCTCTTTTGTGCAGAGCTCCTCAAATGCTATTTGACCACCAAAATTTGCAAGCACCCATAACATTTGTTGATGATCATTCCCACAAAATTTTCGAATTTTTTAAAATGCTTTACTATGTTTTCTTGCGTGGGTGCACCATGGGTGCATTGATGGAGGGTGCAGTCACTACTTTCCAAATGCCGCTTCGGTTGATGACCCTCTTGAGTTAGAACCGCTGCGCAGGTGCAGAATCTTCTTCTTCCTATAGGCGAAGAGGATGGGTTAGCAGCCACGGAGTAGACGTCGTTCAGAGTCACAGTGATCTAGATGGGAGTAAATTGCTCAAAGCCATCACATCTGTGGCTAAGGTACTCCAAAACTATCGCTTTGCCAACAATCATAGAAGACCACCGCTTCTGCGCCAAGTGAGTAACAAATCGCACTAAACGAGCTGCCAGCCGCGACTAACCACAAAATTAACTTCCCGGTCCCACACATCAGGATGACATGGCATGTGTATATGGGTACGATACTGAGGTGGACTGGGTCCCACGTATTTTTTCCCATCTTCTTCCTCCTGCCCGAGCAGTCCATCCCCACCCCCGCCGCCCTCCTGCTCCCAGCCGCCATGGGCAGTACCCAACTCCGTGCGCCATGGGCCCATGGCCATGGGGAGCCCCCGCGGCCGCGCGCCATGGCCATGGGGAGCCCTCGCCGCCCCATCTTGCTCCCAGGCGCCATGGACAGCAGCCGCCGCGCGGCGACATGGCCATGGGGAGCGCCCTGCAGAAGGCAACGGGAGCCGCCAGCAGCGGCAGCGGGCGCGTGCAACGGCAGCGGCCAGCATCGGTGGCGGGCGCGTGCAAAACTGAGCTGGTCGCCTTTGTCTTCCCTTCTAGCAGTGGAGAATGGTGAGTGGTTGCACCACATGGGAAATCTGACCTCAGTTATTTCATTAGGAGAAACAATGGTGGGAGTTACACTCAATGGCAAAGGGAGAAGTCAATCGTACTCTCACAGGGTTCTTGGTACATGGTCGCTAGTTCAACGGTGAGGCATTTGCTCCTGCTTCACCGCGGAAGCTCCTCGTCCGAGTTAATATGTTTTGCGTTTTAGACTGTTTATTAATCTTCTCACCGTCTCTACCTCACTCCTCCAGGGCACAACCCAAATGTACGTAGATGATTAGTTTTGTGTAGGATGGCAGAAGACACACATCTTTTGCAGTAGAACCCTTAGTTTTCCAAGTTAGAAATTCGGTATTCTAGTTGGCAATTTTCTGAAGTCCTGCTTGATAGAGGCAAAGGTGTCACTGCTACATGAAGCTACCATATATTTCATGACTGTTAAGTTCTTTGAGGATCCATCTCCTTATGTATACATGTATTCGTATGACTATGTATTCCGACTTGTATTGCAAATCACAATGATAGACACTAAAAGTATGTATTTGCTGGTACATCACAAATTTTGTCGAGGTCGATAACATACCAGTGTGACTCAGTAGTCAGTACATAGTGTTTTGAACATTGGTTTTTCATGTATTGCCTTTTCTAATTCCTATTATCTCAAAATTCATATACTCCCTCCATTCCTAAATATAAGTCTTTTAGAGATTCTAATAAAGGACTACATACAGAGTAAAATGAGCGAATCTACACTCTAAAATATGTTTAGAGCTTTTTTATGGTACCCTATACTGCTCGGGGCGAGGTGGGCTAGTATACTCACCGTTGATTTCGTGTGGGCAATATGGACAAATTTTCAGTACGTGAAGGCCTCAACGCGAATGTTGTTGGGGCAAGATGCCAGCCTATTTCGGAGTAATAGCTGGGACTTGACATAGCTTGCTCGCTCCCATGGCCGCCATGCTATATCTGACCTTGCTGCCGCCTGCCGCGTACTGCGACCCGACGCGGTAGTCTACCTTGGGGTCACCCCGCTATTTCTCGGTCGGAGCAAGAAATGGTGGCCACGGCTCCATCAGCGCCCTCCTCCGTCCTGCCCGGACGGCATGGCCAGATCACGAACTTCTGTACACGGCATGCTTCTGCATCGACGGACAACGACACAAAGTGGTTTGGTCGCCACCATTGTGAACCAGGACAAAATGAGCCCGGTCCGGGGTATGCTCGGCCATGGGAGGGGGGTGCAGGCCAACGCCCCATGGCCTATTGGAGAAGAAGAGCACGGTCCAGGCCGAGGCCTACGCCAAGCTGACTAGTGCCGGATCCACGCACGGGAAAAAGAACAGGATTCAGGCTTGTCGATGGAGGGAAGACAGGATGGAGAAGAGGACGATGCACTGCGATGGCCGCTGGAACTCTATCAGCGTAGGTGGACGAGAACAACGGGCGGGGTGGGCTGGGGACTTGGGGGCCGACTGAATTGTAGAAGTCCAAAAATGCCCTCAGAACATATATACTGTTGGTCGAGAAGGATCGGTGCTATGGGAAGTCCTATTATGAGCCCGACCTGAGATGATCTCGTTATCCTTCCCGTCCAAGCGCTTCTAGATTTGCATTGCACCAGGTATACGGTAGTGTATTCGAAGTAATATATGCATCGATATTCCAGGGCATGGCCCACCTACCTACCATCATTAATGTGACGTCTCCGCTACCCGTTTGCCGGCTTGGACGCTTCTTAACGATACAGGCCGTTACCCTACCTTTCTGAACCAACGGACGCCGTCTTCGCCCATTTACTCCCACCTATTCTTGCCTGTTCACATTGACAAACTCTGGAACTGTCAAGTGCGGTGTACAACAGATAATTCCTCTGCACCCAAATCCAAATTCAGTAACTCCTAGTTCTGCAACATGAAAAACAGTTTCACTTCACAATTGTTTTCCATGCAGACATCACAAAAGCAGACCAAAATGCGGCAGCACAAACAATCTTCAGTAATCTACAGAAAGACATGTGCACCTCATCACCTCTCAGATTGCCCACACACAGAGATCATGAAAACAAACCACATAGCCATTCTCTTGGAGAGTACATGCATAGGAGCTCAACGGTGCACCAGCAGCAGATCAATACAACACCAAAACAATACATGTGAAATGGATCATCGTCGGTTACGACTCTAAAAACTGTATCTCGAATTACATAATGAACAGTTCAGATCCTCACTCACAACTTTCCATTCGATGCAGTCCAAATCACATTCAGCTTCCTCTGCATGTACATTCTGATCTTTATGATAATGGGCCAGGTGTGCTGGCAGTAGGCTTCCTTTGTCCACCTCTTCACTATATGTTTGACTGGAATCTGATTCACACGGATAAAATCGATGGCTTACATTTCAGGAAACAGTATCTTTTGTGTTTCAGTCCATGACATTATCCTAGTGCCAATGTGCTATGGGGTGGATTCATAGTGATATTACCTTCAAAACATGGCAGCACAACAACCCCATATGTGCAAACTGCCCACACTCGCAATCAAACTCCTCGACCTTGTGTTCTCAACTCCATACTTACCCTGCAAGAATAGGACAATTCATTGATAAAAGTGAACAAAGTTTCAAACCATAAGGGGACACATTTTCCTGGTACTCACCAAGCATCCGCAGACAATATCCTGCATGCAATACGTCCTCTCCACACTCAATCTGCTCTTCCAATACCTTATGCCAAAATCTTTCTCCCATGAATATATGTTGTAAAAATTGTACGCCTCTCCGAGGGAGTCGAAACTTGTACCTACTGTGGTACAATCACGTTCTCGGTAGGGTTCTATGCAGAACCCCTCATGGCTTTTAGGCAGTCACGCGTGACGGGCACGGTGTCCTGGAAGGCGCTGCTGCACCTATGATTGTTCAGAAACAAAAGGTAGTCACTTGCGACCGACATGGTGTCTTTACCGCGCAAGCCAACTGTGTTTTTTTTGGGGAAAGCAATAGCTTATATTACTTGACCAACAACAGCAAGTTCATGTTGTATACAATTGTTCAGAGACGCCGGCACCTAGTAGAACTGCGCACACTCCAGCAAGGAGCTAGAAGCATGTTTGGCAGTTAAATGTGCAGCTAAATTTAACTCAGACCTTACAAAGCTGAACTGGAAATTAGAAAAACAACAACTAAGCTCCTGGATTTCAAGGAGAATAGGTAGAACAGAAGCATGATTCTTCTTGTGGCTTTTCCATATCTCAATCAAACCCTCACAATCTGTTTTCAGGCGAACATTTTTTTAATAATCTCTAATGGGTTTAAACTTTTTACTGTCGACTATACAAAAAAAAATCATCATTTGACAGAATAAAAACATGACTCGACTGAATAGCATTTTCATAATGTACATGAACAATACTTACTGGAACGTTCGAGACTTTCATGGGGATATAAAGCTACTTTTGGTCATCCATCAAGCGGAGCCGAAAGAGAACCGAGATGGCTTCAAAAGTTCAAATCCTTGACAGAAAGTGCTCCAAGATTCTTCCTGAATTTGTTGTGGCTATCATTGGGACGCACTCTCCACCTTTAGTAAATAAAAAATATGCATGTATATGCAGAGTAAGAAGATGGATTTTATTCATCGATCTTACCTATAAAGCAATCAACATACAAAACAAAGGCAAATATAGCATGATTTTTTCTAATCGCAGGGAGCAATCAGCCTACCAACACAGGCACATATCTATGAAATTTCAAAATGCATACACCAAACATACTGCAAACACCGGTACGTAATTTAGTAATTTCCTTACTGCAGAGATCAACCAGCCTGAAAACACAGGCTCTCGTATAGTATAAATTATCTAAATACAGGAAGCAAACAGTCTGCAACCACCAGTACATAAACCAAAAATCTTTTCACCGCAGAGAGTAATCAGCCTGCATTTGTACTTTCAGAGACTACAGGTGCCTGAATTTTGTGAATGTAGAGAACAAATCAGCATGCAAAGACAGGCACATACAGCAGGAAATTTATCAATGAAGACAGCAACCCGCACTTGCTCTAACTGCATGATATATTTAGTCATTTCTACTTCCATTTTCTAAGTCACAGAATATCGGATGGAAGGCAAAGTTGCTACTTCACCATCCTTTTGTTCCACCCCGGTGCTTGGGGATTCATCTTCCCCGTCGACAGCTCCGACCTTGGTGGCGAGATCTCCCTTCTGTTCGCCGCCGCCTCCTTTGCCAAGAAGATTTGTGCTTCGCTGCTGTCCACCGCCGTTGCGCTGCCTCCCGCTCCGCCTGCGGTGCCACTTGCAGATCCGCCACGACAGAGATATTGACAGCCACAAGAACCGGCACCAAGCGCTCCCCTACCTCGTAAAGCAGACTAAATCTGAATCTTGCAACAAATCCATCTCTGGATCAGCTAACAAGAGGGCTACAAAATGGAGGCAGCATCCCTCGAAAAAGCAAAGATCCACGCACATGCTAATTGGCTGCACCAGAAACTCCATGGCGGCTCGCCGGCGGCGCTAGTTGCCTCCGTCCCCGGGTCTTCAGCTTCCAAATGACACACGCCAGAGAATCTCGGTCCTGCCTTCAATTCGTTTCTGCTGCCACCATTACACGGAAAGCCAATTTCCTGGTCCATGGATCAGACGGGAACGTGGGTTCTGATCCACGGCTCACCACGCAAGACCGACGGCCGTCCGCACTATCCTCAGATCCATCAACCCTGCCCCGCAGCAATGGCCCACCACCCAGCGCTGCCGCATACGTATTTCGCTACAGCGCTCGATTTTCTGGCGAACCGACTGCGCGCATATAGAACTCTGGCACAGATCCACGAGCGCTAACTGACGACGTAGATAACGAGCTCATTTGAGCTCGAGCGCAATTACTCCGCGTCCCGGTGCTACCTATACTGCTCGCCATGCTGTTGGTCTGATCGCAGTGGTACAGATCGGTCATGGGCGTTGGATTTCGCGGATTAACGGTCCATATTCACTACAGGGTACCATAAAAGAGCTCGTTGTTTATATACATCCGTATGTAGTTTGTATTGAAATATCTAAGAAGACTTATATTTAGAAATGGAGGGAGTATATATTAGCTATTCTGCTTCTTCTAGTGCTTTTCTACCTAGCAATTTACCAATCTTTGAACATGCACAAACTACTGAATGTCTAATAATTTCAATATATTGGGCAGTCACTTATGATGGTGCTGGGAAAGAGAGGTCGCAAGGATCGGTCTGCACGCCTCGACTGTCCCCTGTAGTACTTCTTGTATGTCAGAGGATCTCGTTTCGAAACAAGGTGTGAAGGTGCTACGAGCTGAAGAGCCCGCAGATGCCTTTGCTGCAGGTCAGGCGGGTATGTTGAGGATAGGAGATAGCAGTAACTGAGGTTATGTTGGGAGCCTAAGACTCCATAGTTGGCCACAGGTTGGTCAGTAATAGGGTGCTTTTGGCTCTGATTGGTCCGTTATATGCTCATCTAAAATTAACCTGTGTTTAATCTCGTATGCTTTTATATGACCATGATCATGCGTCTGTCAGTCATATAAGGTGGCGAGAGCATTAACCGCACAATCAGTAGGTTAATTAAGATAATGTAAAAAGGAAAAGTGATTGTGATCTCGCTGCCTGCACATCGCTGTAGGTGCTGTTGCTAGAAGCATCTAGAACAAAACTAGTGCAGTACCATTTGGAAATCAAGAAGAAGTGCCAAGGAACTAGTTGTTACACGTGGTGAATCGAATGGACGTTGTGTGAGGCAAAACTAGGCACGTCACCTCGAATGGTAGTATGTTTGCTCGTCCGCTGGATGAAGGAGCTCTCGGTGGTATGCTTAGCCGACAGAAACCAAATATCACCACATAGTAATTTTGGAGGGCAAATAGCTCCCATGCGACGTCATTTGTGTGAATTGTCTCTCATGCAATGTAGTTGGCTGTAATAGCTCTCATGCGACGTCTCCGAACGCATAAATAGCTCAAGCAAGACAACCCATTTATGCGGCTAGTTGGCTATTAGTTAGGCTGAGGTTTGGTTAGGACACTGGGGATTATGTGCTCTGACTGGTGGGGTCCACCTAGGGCCACGTAGAAGAGTCAACCGTCCACGACTCGACCGGTGACTGTGTGACCGTGCTCGACTCGCCCGTGCTGGACTGGGCGAGCGGCGCCGCCGTAAGCTTCTTCTCCGGCAGCGGTTTCTTCTCCGTGGTGGTGGAGCGCACGGCAGCGACAGAGCTATTGCGAGGTGAGCCCGAAACCCTAGTCCCACTCCCCAGAATTTTGGGGGATCTGTGGCCTCATGCTGCCCCTCTGTTTCTTGGCGATTTAGAATCGGGCTCTATTGGATCCGGGGGCTGTTTCTTCTCCGCGGCCCGGTGGTGGAGCGCCTTTCTCTGCAGCGGCTATTGCGAGTGAGTATTTTCCAAACACTACTCCCATTCCACTGAATTTTGGATAAATCTGGGGCCTCATGCTACGGGCACCACTGTTTATTGGCGTTTTAGAATCTCGATTGTATAGGAGATGGAGCGAGGGCTGGATGAGATGGAGCGAGGAGACAGTGCTTCAAATCAGTAATGCCACCCTCTTTTCTTGGCGATTTAGAATCAGACTCGATTTGGTAGTGACTGTCGCTGCCTGCCATTGACAAAACATGGGAGGTTCAGGTTCTGCCACCACATTCGCAATTATAGTGGAATTTTCCCCCTGTAAAGCCAAACTCAGTGATGGCAGTGTCCAAGACATTGATAGAGATACCACCGTGAGGTTGGATGTCGAATTTGCAGAGGTTGATCCCCAGGAATTGGAGAGCATGAAGGAGAAGGCCGTGGGCAAATTGGTGGAGAGAATTGGGGAGAGTATTGTTTGGGGTCCAGAACAAGAGGTATCTCTGCAACGTTTCGATAACTATAATGGTGAATATGTGAGAATTGAAGATGGAGAATCCATGGTTGCTGAAATTGATCAGCAAGAAGGGTGGGCAAGCAAACAAATAACATTTTATGCAGAGCTACCTGATTTGCAAACTCATTCCAGAGTTGGTTATGTGCCTTCAAAGATGGCTGCACAGGTGGAAGATGATGAATGAGTTTCACAAAAGAAGATGTTGGCATTGTTGACTGAACCGACTGTAGTAGCTGAAGATACAGAGATTGATGCAGATGGAGAGGAGGGAACCCATGGTGCTAGGAAGATTGTTGTTGACTGGAATGTAGTAGAGTTGAATAAAAAAACAGATTTGGTCATTACACCAATATCTGACATTGATATGGCCGAAATGTTTGGCATTCAAGTTGATGACAAAGATAAGGAGAAGGATGACAGTTCTTTGCCTGCTAATGGTAACACAGGCCCTAGAAATGCAAATGAGGATGAAGAACAGCTGATGAGAGAGGTTGCAGATGATGTGGATGATGCAGATGATAATGGGCTGGTTTGTTTGTATGACAAAGAGAACCCAATTATTGAGGTGGGAAAGTTGTGGCCAAGCATGAAGGAGTTCAGAATGTCTTTCAGGACCTATGCAGTGAAAAAAGAGTTTGATGCCAAGACTATGTGGACTGATCGAAAGAAATTTTATGCTCGGTGCAAAGGTTATGATGGTGGTGGCAATCCTTGCAAATGGTACTTGTTTGCCAGACTACAACCTGATGGAAGTACAGTAAGGGTAAATCAAATACCACACCAGCATACATGTATGACCACTTCACAGAGAGTTTCAAAGATGACATCACAATTTGGGTTACAAAGAAGATTACTCCTATTTTAGCCAAGACTCCAAACACTACTGCAAAGAGGCTTAAAGTTGACTTGGAGAAGCTGTACCCCATCCAACTGCAATATACCACAGTGTGGAAAGCAAAACAAAGGGCCATGAAATCATTGTATGGTGACTGGGCAAATACATTTAGGATGTTGTATAGTTTTAAAGCAGAGGTGGAGAAGAGGTCACCTGGGAGTGTGGTGGAGATAGATACAGAGGTAACAGAGGATGGCAAGGTTTTATTCAGCAAGTTTTTTATGTGTTTGAAGCCTTGCATAGATGGATTCAAAGCAGGTTGTCGTCCATATTTAAGCATAGACTCATCTTTTTTGACTGGAAAGTGGAAAGGTCAGTTGGCTGCATGCAATGCTCTAGATGGACATAACTGGATGTTCCCAATTGCAATAGGAATGTTTCAATCAGAGACAGATGCATTATGGATATGGTTCATGATGCAACTGAAAAGATGCATAGGGCCAGTTTCTCCTTTGGCATGTAAAGGGTTGGAAAATGCAGTAACAAATGTTTTCCCCCATGCTGAGCAGAGGGAGTGCTTTGGACATATGTGGATGAATCTGATAAAAAAATTCAGAGGAGATGAATTTGGGCGCATGTGGCCAGCAACAAGATCCTACACCAGACAGACACATTCCTATCACCTTGGTAAGATATTGGCATCATGTAGTGATAATTGAATTTGCTTCATGGTTGAACACCCACCATTCTCTGTTGTGGTATAGATCAGGTTTTAATACTGCCATAAAATGTGATCATATCAATAACAACTTGGCAGAAAGTTTTAACAACAAAGTGAAGGATTTGAAAGACTTGCCTGTGCATGACATGGTGGACCAAATAAGGATCATGATCATGCGTTTGTGGGAGTTGAGAGGAAAAATTGCTAATATTTTGGAAGGGGACAAGCTTCCAACAATGGTACAACAGGTGGTCAACAGGAGTAGAAATCTTTCACATCTATCTGTTGAGAAATCTTCCTTGTGGGGTGCTGAAGTTAGAGATACAAAGAGTGGCAAGAGGCATGTGGTAAATACTGAGTTGCATGAGTGCACTTGCCAAGAGTGGCAACACACTGGAAAACCATGTGAGCATTCCATACTTTTTTTGGCATCTAAACCCAGGATAAATATGCACCCATATTTGCATGAGTATTATTCAGTACAAAAATTGAAAGCTGCATATGCAAGTCCAATTCCTGCACTGACTGACCAATCTCAGTGGCTTGAGGTGAAAATAGAATTTACCTTGTGTCCCCCTGTCACTAGAAGAAAGGTTGGGAGGCCAAAACAGAGCAGATTCAAAGCTTGGTTTGAGAAAGATCGTTGTAGTAAGAAGGGGAAAAGGAAAAGGAAAAGAATGATAAGCCCAAAAGGGCTCAAAAAGGTAACACAAATAGGTGCAAGTTGTGTGAGGTACTTGGGCACACAATTGGTTCATCCAAATGCATCTACACTCCTTAGAGGCCAAAGTATGTTTATGTTACTGTTTTTGCAAGTTTTTGATTTTGCTAATTGTTCTAGTATCTAACTAAGTCAAATGCTTTATTTTTTAGGAGGAAGCGTGCAGAAAAAGCCCCACCTCTTGTTGTTGAACAATGCTGGCCAGTGAAAAAAGCAAGACTCAATGGCTTTAGAAGGAAGAGCACTAAGCAGATAATGTTTGGTGACAAAGATATGGAGCAAACTGAAACTGTTACTGTTGAACATGAGCTAAGTGTTTCTATTTTGGACGATGTGATGCATACTGAATCTGTTTTGCAGGCGCTAGGGCAATCTGAAACTGTTGCAGATGAAGCAACTGTTGTGTTGCCATGCGAATCTGCTTTGACAGCTGTGTTGCCATGTTTGGAGGTTGTGCTGCCAAGTGTTGAGTTGCAAACTGAAGTAGTTGAACAATGTGTGCCATCTACTCAATCTGCAGAAGTGCAAACTGAAGAAGTGGGACATTGTCAGGTGCAAAAGTTGAGGGGGCCTAGTGTAGTTGGCAAGAAAACCAAGGGGCCAAAAAGCAAGAGCATCATCATCAACAAACTATGCGCCGTGGAACCAAACAGTGGAAAAAGGAGAAGAAATCGGGTGGTAGAAAAAAGCAAAAGAAATAGAGTCGAAATCATTCAAATTTGATGTGAAAACTTAAGTTTGTTGTCATTTGATGTGAAAACTTGTGTTCTTTCATGTGAAAACTTATGTGCTATGATGTTAATTTGACTTGAAATAAAATTCAAATTTGAACCGAGATTCAAATTTGAACCTATCTCCAATATATTTAGGGCTCATTTGTTTGTTCTGTGATGTTGCATTGTTTTATGTACTACTATGCACTTTAGTTCATAAATCCAACCCTTTTTGTGAAGTCCAACTCATAGTCACTGAAAATGTTGTCCAAACAGGCTCCAAAGTAAGGGAAAACGGCCCCATTTCTAAGCAAGTTTTTTTCGACCTTCTCAAAATCACCCAAAAAGATTTTCTTAGCTTATATTATACCTATATAGGATCAATACGAAGTCTCACCTTTTTTTGAATAAGTATTCATATTATTTAATTTATTTTTGAATAAACACCCTTTAATACAAAGTCAGCAATAAAACAAGTTTAAAAATTTAAAAATGAAAAAATAACTTCAGATCCTCCTTAGTCACTCCAAAATGAAGTTAAGGTGAGGCTTTTGATTTTTTTGCATTTTCAAAAACTCAAACCCTCTTCTCACTCCTTTGAACTCTATGCAACCTCAGTCGAGATAGTCCAATTTGTGAAGGTTTTTTCATGCAAAGATCATTAGATGAAGTTTATCATTTTATATCGTAACTATGTAACATAAAAAGGCTATATGCGCAGGTTTTTCATTTTTTAGATTTTTTTTGAATTAGTTATACACATTTGAATGTTCGGTCCAATTCGAGAACAGTTGGATGCCGACAAAATCATCAAAGAGTGGTATTCTTTATTTTGATTCAACAAAGTGCCAATAGCTTCTGGATGCCGCCTGAAAAAGAATATTTATTATTTGAGCTATACCCTGCCATAAGAAGACCAATAGGAGCTATACTTGAAATGGCAATCCATAAAAAAACACCAATACTAAGATCGGCTAAAACAAAATGATATCCCAAAGGGATAACTAAAAAACTTAATAAAACTGTTCAAAACCCCGTTGACTGCCTCCAAAACCCATGTAACCCTAGCGCCAAACGTCCACCGTCGATCTAACCCTAACGCCAAACTACGACCGTCGGATAGGCCTTCTAGAAGG
>NC_057810.1:38315910-38318726 GCF_018294505.1 Triticum aestivum
CATCTCGGTGACCGTTGGGCCGAGCGGATCGGGCCCGGCAGAGCCTGGCGTGCGTGCGCACGGCCGTCGAGAGGGGGGGATGGGCTGCATGCGAGAGGGTCAATGACATGTGGGCCATCTCTGTCCCATGCATGCCATGCAACGTCGCAGCCTAGCTATTCTGTGCTCGTGAACGCTGTGACACAGCCTAGCCATTTGCATGCGGGCTTGCATGCACGCATCGACGCAGTAAAGCACGACAGGGGCGCGGGCTTGCATGCACGCATCGACGCAGTAAAGCACGGCAGGGGCGCATCGTATAGGTACGTTGCATCCAAGCTATTTTAACAAATGCATGTTTGAACATGAGACACGGGACGGACGCGTCGGTGGTGCAACTCCTTTTTTAGTGTCACGTGTGGATGAACGGGCCTGTTTCCCACGCGGCGTCACCGCCGATGCAATTGCACGAAACCATGCATCTCGCCTGTGTCGCCGGTGCCTCTTTGGATGCTCTGCCCGCCGTTTTTAAATTAATGCCCGCAATTACTCATGCCAGTACGAACGAAGAAGAGAAAACGATCGAGAAGGCACCGTGTACACATTGACCACGACTGCAACGCGGCTATAAAAGGGCACCATTACCTCATCCCTCTCACACTCATCTCTCAAGCCTCCTCCGCTTCTTCTTTTCGAGCCAAATCCACCACTCGAGACACCATGCAGTTCAACGGCTCTACCTACCGTCGCCCTCGCACCGTGCCGGAGAGGGAGTACCGGGCCGGAGTCATCATCGAGAATAGCCTGAGGGTGTGGGCCATCTCAAGGTGGAGGGGGCCTAGAGAGTTGGCTCGCTTCTTCCTCCAAGCCGGCTACCGCCACCTCCCTCCGGGCACTCCGCCCATGTTCCACCTCCACGAGCAGTATGATGGCAATGCCAACGGCCTCGTCATCGGCCTCTACGTCACCTTCACCAACCCCTACGACGCTCACCTCCTCCTTGGCGAGGTGTTCTGGTGTGGATGCGAGTTTATCGCGTTCACGACCTACAACATCTTCACCAACTTCCACCACATCTTCCCTCACCCCAACGGCATGCACACCCTCCCCTACCAGATAACGGAGAACGACGAGTGAGGGGCGCCGGCTAAGGAGGAGGGTCCAAGGAGTTGTTCGAGTGCAAGTCTTTCTATCTATCTAGCTTGTGTTTGTGTTGGTTCGGGCGTGTGTGCCCGTGTCTTCTATCTATCTAGTTTTATGTTTTATGAACTATATGTTGTAAGGGGATGCCCCTCTATATGTTCTATCTATCTATGCTACTAGGGTACCCGATGCCCCTCTATCGTGCTATCTATTAATGTTTTTTCGAGCTAGTGCTATCTATTTTTTTTTTGATTTGTGCTATGGTGTTTTCAAAGTTTCTCCATTGCATTTTATTTATGTGGCCATGTGAACTAAAAAATGCACTAAAACATGATCCAATCATATAAGTTGTTGTTAGCACGTGTCTAGTAATTATCTTCCTTTTATGTTTTATGCACTATATGTTGTAAGGGGATGCCCCTCTATGTTGTAAGGAGATGCTACTAGGGGCACACTAGATGTCTTCTTTTTTTGAGAGGGGCACAAACTTTTTCGGTTGAAACACACGAGTAAAAACTTTGAAAACACCATAGCACAAATCAAAAAAAATAAAAATGGTGCTTGGTTGAAATAAACTAGAACCAAACAATTGCAACTTTTTTGGTTCACAAAGACTGCAAGTTAGACTGCTAACTAGAACCAACCTTTTGTTTTAGCCGAAACAACACGGGACCCTACAATCGGACACGATAGCTTATGCATAAAAGTAGCTCAAATAATTATCAGATGAGTTATCTAAAAAAAGGTGAAGGCAGGAAACTTAAAATTTGTGAAATAACCTAAAGCCGAAAAGATATATCGATGTCAATGACCGTGTGCACTTTTTTTTGCACTAGCTACACTTCTTTTATCAATGGACCTGGATATGTTCTATTCGGCCCTACCTAACTTCTATATGGGCCTGGCCTTTTCGGGCAACTGTGGACGAACCTTTTTTTTTTCCTTTTCTCCCTCTACCACTGAAACTGAAACTGATGACGAACTGAAGAACTGAAAAAATGAAACAGAGTGGAGAAGGCATGCCGAATTCGTACAGCGCAACACTTTTATTCAAATGTACATATCATTACGATTACAATGATGCCCAATCTATTCACTTACGACTAATTATCATCACATAAACAAATGCGAGAGCAATTACACAAACATAAAAAAGTCCGGCCATCATCCCCATCAAATTGCCCTGCTTCTGCAATTCGATGAGTTTCTTCATCTGCTTGTTCAGCTTCTTCAGCTCTGCCATAACTCCTGCATCCCCCACAGTAGCACCCATGAAAGGGCGGGCGCCCCCAATGGAATTGCCAGATCCAGATGCGCCCGATCCAAACTTGCCCAACTTCTCCGCCTCCAACGGTAAATCGAGCTCCGCTGATGCACCCTCCAGTTGAATCCGCTCTATGTACTCATCTAGCCACTCAAAATGGGTGCATTGCTTCAATTTCTAAAATCGGAAAGATGAACCCTAAATCCCAAATCCGATGGGGAAAAATGGGCAAATATGAAATTGGGAGACAAAAACCAAAATTGGCATATTGAGAAGTAAAATCTCACCTTTCCCTGCTCTGGTTTGCTCTCGCATTTCACGAATTCCCGCCCAAGGTTGCCATTCTTGTCGGTCGTTGTGACTAGCCGCTTCAGGGGTGCGATACGTGGGCATGCAGGGCATCTTGTCATGGGCACTGCGCCATAGCGCG
>NC_057810.1:38318736-38324425 GCF_018294505.1 Triticum aestivum
TGCCATTCTTGTCGGTCGTTGTGACTAGCCGCTTCAGGGGTGCGATACGTGGGCATGCAAGGCACCTTGTCATGGGCACTGCGCCATAGCGCGGCCATGAGCGGCGGGAGACTGAAGCGGAGCTCGACATTGCTAGGTCGCGTCCCGGAACGGCGTTGTTGCCCGTCATCGCCGGAGAAGAAGAACAACAACGGTCGGGGAGGGGGGGGGGAGGATGGGCTCGGGTGCTGCACGGCTCGGGGCACGGCTCGGTGTCCTCTTGTACCAATGCTGACCTGGATAAGTTAGTGGGTCCCACGCTGTGGGTCCCGCTCACCTGACCAATGCTGAGTTCGATAAGTTAGTGGGTCCCATGTTGTGGGTCCCGCTCACCTGATTCGAGTTTTAAACATGTGTCTTTGGATTAGGCAGCAGTGTCGCATGGGAGCTATTTTTTCCAACGCAGATGTCGCATGCGAGCTATTACAACCAACTACGTCGCATGAGAGACAATTCACACCAACGACGTCACATGGGAGCTATTTGCCCAATTTTGGAGAGAGACAACACGGACGCACACCTAGCCGCCGCCACCAAGAACCCTAGCTTTCTGCCTCCCACCGGCGCCGGCGCCGGTCCATCCCGTCTCCGGTGGCCGTATGGCCATGGAGGCGGAGTGGATCTCGGCCCTTGCCGGTGGGAGGGCTCCATTTTTAGATCTTTTTTCGAGCTTTGTTAGGGTTTGTGTCCTGCTCAGGAAGGCGAGACGGTGGCGGCTCCCTGAAGATGGAATAAAGGTCTCTCCTCCTAGCCCCCGTTCCGGTGATGCGTCTTGCATCGTCGGTGGGCGTGTAGAGTTGTGTCTCCGGCAGATATGTCTTTGGTGGATTTCCTCGGATCTGTTTGTCGTTCGTCTTCGTTCGTGTGTTTCAGGTTGGATCCTTTTGATCTACACTCTTCATCCGCGGTGGTTGCTATTCTGGTGCATTGGTTCTATGAGGCCTTAGCACGACGACTTCCCGACTGTCTACTACAACAAGGTTTGCCCGGCTCTGGCGAGGGAGGGGCGATGACAGCGGCGCGCCTTCGGCTCGCTTCAGTGCTTGTAGTCGTCGCTAGGTGGTCTACGGATCTGAATGTAATTTTTCTTATTTCTAGTTTTCGTTCTACTACTGTGATTGAAGATGAATAGATTGGAAGTTTTTCCCGCAAAAAAAAGGAGCTCTCAGTGGTGAGGGCATGGACAGATGGTCGTTCTCCAACGGCATGAACTGATTGCCGAATGCTTGTGGGCGGAACATGGAGCCGTCGTACCTGAGAGATGTTCCAAAAAAAAAAAACCGTTACCTGACCGTTAGACCTTGTGCATACTGTGCTGAGCATCCCTCTCCTGTTCTGCTCCTGTGCTTGCAGCCATGCCAGTCTGTGCACATGGTTTTTGTGAGCTGCATGCACCCTGTAAATTGCTTTCTTTCTCGATCCGTATATATCAATTAAAATGACACACAAGCTTTCGTATTCACAAAAAAGGATCTCACTGATGCCATGGCCATCATGCCTTCTGTATAGGGCATACGGTTATGCCTTTGGGCTATATGTGAGATATAATTCTGCAATATATTTGGCGTTGGTGCAGTGCGGGTTCATGGAAAAACGGAAGAGGATGGTGAGGAGAAGAGGACGATCGTAGGAGAGGTAGAGAACGCATCTAGTCATGAGGGACACTTTTCGAAAGGGACACTTTTCGTGGTACTCAAAGCCAAAGATGGCGACGACTGTTGCAGGTGTGTTGGATTTATGTCCATCCCCTCTCAGCGCTGGTGTCAAGAAAGAAGGAAGCAGCGTGGCGGCAATTGTACCGTGGTCGAAGATGATGACCTGTTTGTGACTGGTTGCAGATCTTTCTGCTGCAGGGGTCTTCTTTCAAGATTCATGTATGATGACACAGGGCTCCGAAGATCTTCTTGTGTTATGGTTGTCTTAGGATACTCTAGGTGTTCATGATCCTTTGTGTTTGCGTTTCAGTGTGCTTGTAAGAGTCAACTACTTTGTACTGATTCGTAATTTGAATGAAGGATTTCTCTCAAAAAAAGAGAAGGCATCTAGTCATGAGGGGTAGAGATGGTGCATGTACAATTGTTTTTACCTGACTATATATCTGTACTTCTAGGACTCTAATCACGTTCGTTTACATGATCTGAACAGTATATTTAAGATTTAGAGTTTAAATTTACTTGGTTTCTATGAATTATCTTTATCTGGAATACGCCATAAATTAAAGTAGAAGAATGGGTATAGAACCCACCACAATGTACACGATGTTACATGAGAGATGAGAGTGATATCACTCTCCATCCACTACCACACTCCTCTCAACTATACAAACTACTGATATCCCTGCCAACCTTAGCTAGATCAGCAAAGAAAGCGCCCAAATCTTCCTTGAGCAAGCCTGCCGATCTCCACGCTCTTCCTTCTTGTTCGATCATACGAAGTACCTGAGATGTTGAAGGTGATGCACCATCAAATACAATTGTGTTTTGATGTTTCCATTATTCCCCTTGTGTTAGCGTTACGAGGGTCCTCAAAGCTTTCTGTGTGCATCTGTTCAATCTCCTCGTGTTGCGCCAATCTACAAGGTGATCGTCTAGTGGGAGTCTGCCCATGATCCCCCAAAGCGCTCCGAATCGAGAACTGGACCGTGCGCGCAAAGATACATGTTAGCATGATGTGGTTAATCATCTCGTCATGCCGATCGCATAGAGGGAATGAATCCTGGTGTGGTAAACCTCAGTGAGCAAGCCTGTCAGATGTCCAACATCGATACCGGAAAGCCAACCACAAGAAGAAAAGGCATTGAATCGGTGCCTTTTGTTTCCAAACAAAATCAGAGTATGGAGCCACCATTTGTCCCGCAAATTTCTGCGGATCATCGTGGAGACTCCATTGGTCTATGTACTTCTGACTCTAATCGCGTTTGTTTACCTAATCTGAACCATATATTTAACACCTAAAGGTTAAATATTAATTTTTTTTGGAGAAATTTATGTGTTCTCCGAGAATTAATGTGAAGGCTACATTAATGCATTTAATCAGTAATTATAAGATAGGAGTGAATCAAATGAGAAAAGACGGTAGAGAGAAATAAATTATAGTACAAATCAATAGTAAGTCTAGCTGTGCATTCAATGTTGATCACATGGTTACACAGATGAACACCGGTTTCCTTTTTAGATACACTGCCATTAAATTATTTTCATGATATCATTCCTACCTTTCTTACTTATATTTCACTGGGTACGATGCATGCACCAGGATGCCACATAAGCCCTTCTTGGCGGGACCAGCACCACGGGCCATACGGATGTAGCCGTTTTCACCCCATTTTTCTCCCCATGAGTTTTTTATTATCCAGTAGTCTATGCGTTTCTTGGGGTCATGCTCATCGGTGGTGCCATAGCCCACCACCGTCATTCCGTGGGTCTGATTTGTCCCACACGGACCCACAAAGACACCTCCTCCATAACGTCGGAAGCTCTTTGTGTCAAGCAACACAACGACAGGTTGGGCCGCCACCGCCTGCAGCAATGCCACCTCATCATTATTAGGCACCCATTTGAAGCCGTCGATGGTGACGACGGGGTTCTTTCTTTTTGGCACCAAGCAATAGCCATGCTCACCGGCAATGTATGGGTAGTCAGCCTCTGTGGCGATGCCGCCGTTGTTGATAATGTACCTGAAGGCCGATGGCACTCTGCCGTTACGACAGCCAAAACTTCCCTTGTCACAGTCTATGAGCTGCTGCACGGACAACGACTTTAGACTCCTGGTCCTTATGGAGTTGATGCCCTCCACTGCCGCCGCCGGCGCGAAAGCCCAACAAGCTCCGCACCCTCTCTGGATCTTCACGCTTGTCACTGCCGACGGGCGTTGGTCATACCCTGTCATCCGCCAATCTACAAACATTGGGAAGTCGTTGCACGCTGCAACGGCACCCTGTGTGAACCGGCCTTGGCGTCGCTTCCCGCCATCTGACAGGAGGTCAGAGCAGCGACAGTGCGTGTGGTCAATCTCTTCATCGGTCATGTCACCAAAGAGGTTGAGGCTCAGCTTGTAGGGTGCGTCCCCTTGGTTGAATTTGTGGATCATGTGAGCATTCTCCTTGAATACGCTGAAGCGCATGGCCTTGTCACGAAGGTCGCGCCTCACATTGTGATGTCCAGACCAGCGCTCGTACAGTGCCCATAGGGACTCCTCTGACGTCAAGTCTCTATCAGTGATGTCCATAGAGCTCGCCACCATCATAGCGGCAGCAAGCACAACGGCCATGAGTAGTATTATTGCAATTTCTCTTGCCATTGTAAGTACTAAGCGGTTGCTTCAAGTGTCCTAGGTATCTAACTGTGTAGCGCACGTTGTCCTAGGTAGCTTTCATCCTCCTTATATAGCAGAATTCTCGTGGTGCACACACAGTTTCTGTGTATACCCTGAATAAACTAGGAATTGCTGAAGTAGTGAACCGACCATAGGCAAGGTTATCACCAGAAAATTTTGAGGTACACAATGAATCTGGAATCTGCTAGTAATTGTTAGAGATATTTGTGCATATGTAGCACATATCAAAGTAGTCTATCTCTATATATGTATTTGAATTTATCTATATCTATATCTATCTATTTATCTATCTATCTGCGTATACTCCGAATTTAAGAAATGGTGAAGTAATGGACCGATCGTGTAGGCAAGGTCGTCACTAGAAAATTTTGGGCTACAAGGTGAAGCTGGTAGTAATTGCTAGAGATATTTGTACATATCTAGCACATATCAAATCTGTCTATCTCTATATCCATATCTATCTATCTATCTATCTATCTATATATCCATATCAAATCTGCTAGTAATTGTTAGAGATATTTGTGCATATGTAGCACATATCAAAGTAGTCTATTTCTATATATGTATTTGAGTTTATCTATATCTATATCTATCTATCTGCGTATACTCTGAATTTAAAAATGGTGAAGTAGTGGACCGATCGTGTAGGCAAGGTTGTCACTAGAAAATTTTGGGCTACAACGTGAAGCTAGTAGTAATTGCTAGAGATATTTGTACATATCTAGCACATATCAAATCTGTCTATCTCTATATCCATATCTATCTATCTATCTATCAAATCTGCTAGTAATCGTTAGACATATTTGTGCATATGTAGCACATATCAAAGTAGTCTATGTATTTGAATTTATCTATATCTATATCTATCTATTTATCTATCTAGCTATCTGCGTATACTCTGAATTTAAGAAATGGTGAAGTAGTGGACCGATCGTGTAGGCAAGGTCGTCACTAGAAAATTTTCGGCTACAAGGTGAAGCTGGTAGTAATTGCTAGAGATATGTGTACATATCTGGCACATATCAAATCTGTCTATCTCTATATCCATATCTATCTATCTATCTATCTATCTATCTATCTATCTATCTATCTATCTATCTATCTATCTATCTATGCACACATAGGGTGAAGTACAGGAAAAATAAATGAAGATTAGTGAAACACATACTCGGCGAAACCCTATTTAACTCCGGTGAAGAGTAAGCCGAGTGTTACACTCATAATACGGTCCTCAATTTCATTTGGACCGGCTTAAGCCGTGTAAGCCGAGTGTCACTTCACGCCTATTCGGCTTATATATAAGCCGAGGATAAAA
>NC_057810.1:38324435-38354682 GCF_018294505.1 Triticum aestivum
TTCTCCTAGAATCCGACCCCTACCCAGCTTCTCCCAGAATCTTTGAGCCACATTTGTTTTACAATCCTATCTAGTTAGGGTCTAATTAGATAGGATTGTAAAACAAATGGGCCTCAAAGATTCTAGGAGAAGCTGGGTAGGGGTCGGATTCTGGGAGAATCCCCAGATTCTGGCAAAAGAACTGGGCCTTCTTCAGGCTGCACGCAGGTTGATGTGCTGAAACAAGCCAAACCAAAATGTTTTCACCAAACAAAGTTCGTTTGTTTCGGCGCTTGAAGTCTATTTCATCATGGGGAAGAATATTTATTTTATGTTTTTGATGAGTTTTAAGTGCAGATAATATGCACAAAGATTTTCATCCATCTTGATTTGATTATAACCTGACGACCCATCCATGAAGGATAGGACACCATAACCTGTAGTGGCATCAACAACCATCTCAGTGATGGGTATAGGGAAATCATCTTTGGGACAAGCACGATTTAGATCTCTAAAATCGACACAAATTCGCAATTGCCCATTCTTTTTCGTAACAGGGACAATATTAGCTAACCAGCATGGATATTGTACCTCCTTTATGAATGCTGCGGTGATAAGCCTATCGACCTCGGTAATAATGTCATCTTGTAGTTCTGGGTGAAAGCGGCGTGAATGATGCTTTACTAGCCTCGAGGATCGATAGCAAGATTGTGAGTGGCGACTTAAGGGTCGAGCCCTGTCATTTCTTTGTAGGTCCATGCGAAACAATCCCGAAAATCCATTAGGAATTGTCGATAACTTTCTCATTCTTGTGGTGTGAGGGAGGCACTAATGAAAGTCGGACGTGGGTCCTCCTCTGTACCGAGATTGATTTCGACTAGCTCATCAACAGTGCATTGTCCGCCATCTTCAAGCTGAGTTGGGGTAGGAGCAACATTGATTACCTCTCCTTGCTTAATTGTCATGGCCTTATGAACGTGAGAAGAAGATAGTGTTAATTCTCCATCCCATAATCCATTTGCAACAACATGAAAGGAACGAAACTGATGAGAAGTTTGATATATATAATTACCATCATCCTCATCAGATGTTGTTTCTTTCTCTTCTTTACCTTGGTCATCATTTATGTGCGCCATATTACACATAAATTTGTGGTTAACATCACATTCTTCATCCTCTCTTTCAGAAGATTCTGAGAGGACATAGCCGAAACCGTATTTCAGTTGGCTTTTCTTACTTCTCTTTTTAATGAGCGTTTCTGTTTGATTCCACCACACTTCGCAAATGGCGGGAGGTGATGGCAACCTGCAATTTTGAAGTTTAATCCCGGATTGATATAATAAGCGTACCATTATAGGTTCAACTTTCATAGTAACCAATGCTTCCTCTATCAAAGCGAGAGGGGTAAAAATGGGGAATAGAATCACATGGTTTTACCTATGGTACCTTATAAAATAATGTAGGACTGGAGTTCTTGTATTGGCCTGGGATCAAGTGAACCTCCAATGGCATTGTCATATATACATACAATGACGGGGGTTGTTTAAGTGCACCCCCTTTGTTTTCTCTATTTCGTCCACCCTTCTTCTTACTCTCCCTTCCGTTGGTGTCACTTTTTCAAAAAGGGAGTTGATACATCTCCAACGTATCTATAATTTTTTATTGTTCCATGCTATTATATTATCTATTTTGGATGTTTTATATGCATTAATATGCTATTTTATATTATTTTTGGGACTAATTTATTAACCTAGGGCCCAGTGCCAGCTTCAGTTTTTTCCTTGTTATTGAGTTTTGCCTAAAAGGAATATCAAACGGAGTCTAATCGGAATGAAACCTTCGCGATGGTTTTTCTTGGACCTGAAGACATCCCAGAGACTTAGAGATCAAGTCGGAGGAGCCGTGAGGCGGCGACAAGTGGGGAGGGCACGCCTAGGGGGGTAGGACACGTCCCCACCCTTGTGGACCCCTCGCAGCTCCCCTGGCCGACCTCCTTCACCTATATATTCACATAGATACCAGAAGCCCTAGAGGGGGCATCGAAAACACTTTTCCACTGCTGTAACCTTCTGTATCCGCGTGATCTCATCTGGAGGGATTTTCCGGTTCTTTGCCGGAGGGGGATTCAACCACGGAGGGCATCTACATCATCACCATTGCCCTTCCGATGAAGCGTGAGTAGTTTACCACAGACCTACAGGTCCATAGCTAGTATCTAGATGGCTTCTTCTCTCTCTTTGATTCTCAATACCATGTTCTCCTCGATGTTTTTTGGAGATCTATCTGATGTAATCTTCTTTTGCGGTGTGTTTGTCGAGATCCGACGAATTGTGGATTTATGATCAGCTTATCTATGAATATTATTTGAGTCTTCTCTGAATTCTTATATGCATGATTTGATATCTTAGTAATTCTCTACGAACTATCGGTTTGGTTTGGCCAACTAGATTGGTTTTTCTTGTAATGGGAGAAGTGCTTTGGGTAGCGAGGCACGTATTGTATTGTTGTCGTCGAGTATAAAAAGATGGGGTTTTCATCATATTGCTTGAGTTAATTCCTCTACATCATGTCATATTACTTAAAGCGTTACTCTATTCTTCATGAACTTAATACTCTAGATGCAGGCAGGAGTCGTTCGATGTGTGGAGTAATAGTAGTAGATGCAGATAGGAGTCGGTCTACTTGACACAGACGTGATGCCTATATTGCATAATCATTTCCTTAGATATATTCATAACGTTGCGATTTTCTATGAATTGCTCGACATTAATTTGTTCACCCACCGTATTATTTGATTTCAAGAGAGAAGCCTGTAGTGAAACCTATGGCCCCTGGTCTATTTTCCATCATATTAGTTTCCGATCTACTATTTTTCAATATTTTACTTTCCAATCTATAAACCAAAAACCAAAAAATATTTTACCTTTTGTTTATTTATCTCTATCAGATCTCACTTTTCCAAGTAACCGTGAAGGGATTGACACCCCCTTTATCGCGTTGGGTGCAAGTTGTTTGATTGTTTGTGCAGGTATTGGTGATTTGTGCGTTGTCTCCTACTGGATTGATACCTTGGTTCTCATGCCGAGGGAAATACTTATCTCTACTTTGCTGCATCACCCTTTCCTCTTCAAGGGAAAAACCAATGCAAGCTCAAGAAGTACAAGGAAGAATTTTTGGCATCGTTGCCGGGGAGATCTACGCCAAACCAAGACACACCAAGTACCCATCATAAAACTCTCATCTCTTGCATTACATTATTTGCCATTCGCCTCATATTTTCCTCTCCCCCATTTCTAAAACGTTTTCAGAAAAACACAAAAAGATTTTCCTTTTATTCGCCCATCTTCCGTTCGTCTTTTCGTTTGCCCGTATGTCTTACTTGGATTGTTTGCTCGTTTGCTTGGTATAATTGTGTGTTTATTGAAAATCAAAAACAAAGTTTTTGGATTCCACTTAAAGTTTTCTACTTGGATCATCTTAGATCCATATGTGCTCATGCTGAAACCCTAACTAGTTTAGTTGAGGTAAAATCTTTAGATGAGCATGCTCATTTCATGTGTCACCGTTTGTCTGAAAAGGGAGACTCTTATGGAATCAAATAAATTGTTTGCTTTGTTATGCTTGGAATCTTTGTGAACTTTGTGACTTTAGTTGTTGCTCTAAGAACCCTAAAAACACCTTCCCTACCTATGTGAATTTAATGATAATGAAATCTTATCTTCTTATGAAAAGGGTGTTTATAGTTACTATGATATCGAACAAATTGAAGAATTTGTTGCTTTTAAGGGTGCTTATGAAGTTGCTTCTTGATTGAAAAGTATGATATTACTCTCTATAAATTTGAAATTTTGGACATATTTAAATATTTCTATGAAAACTATGCTCACAATGCATATTTCAAAGAATTTATTGAGAGAATGACTCTTGCTTTGGAAGAAAATAATGATATACATGAATCTATAGATAATTATGATTCCATTGATTTGATTGAGATATCTTCCCTTTATGAACATGATGCTTGCTATTCTTATGGCCATGATGCCAATTTTTATGGAGATGAATTTGCTATAGTTCCTTATGTTAAACATGAGAATATTGCTACTCCACCCATACTTGATAGTTCCTTGATTCAATAGCATAATTTCAATGATGTTATTATAAATTCTATTACTGTCAATTGTGTTAATGATATGCAAAACCCTAAGCTTGGGGATGCTAATTTTGCTATGTCTACTACTTGTTGCAATGATCATGATTGGGTTGATTCTTCTTATAATCTTGAAAATTTATTTATGCCCCATGATTAATATAAGGTTGATAATAATGTTTGCAACAATATTGAAAGTGGGTTTTAAAGAATGTCAACTTTTGATCCCACTACTTTGGATATTGATCAATCTTATGAATTTTTTGATAAAAGTGGGTTTGGAGAAGTAATGACTTTTTTATCTGTTAATCCCACTATTTTGAAAGAGTGTCAACTTTGCATGCATGTGGATCATGTAGAGAATATTTTATGTGATAGATATATTGTTGAATTTGATAATGATCCTACATGTAATTATTACGAGAGAGGAAAATATGGCTGTAGGAATTTTCATGTTACTAAATTACCTCTCGTTATGTTGAGATTGCTACTGGCTCTTTCTTCTTCCTTACATATGCTAGATCTTGCTTGTCTTGCTAATTTGTTTTCCTATAAAATGCCTATGCATAGGAAGTATGTTAGACTTAGATGTGATTTTCACATGCTATATGTTGCTCCTTTTGTGCTTCAAGTCTTGTCTTTCATGTGAGCATCATTAAATTAACCACGCCTAGCTAAAAGGCTTTAAAGAAAAGTGCTTGTTGGGAGACAACCCAATATTTTTATTTTCTGTTTTTGTGAAAATACACATTATTACTTCTGTAGTAATTGTGTTTTGGTGTTTTAGTTAGTGTTTGAGCCAAGTAAGACCTTTGGGATGCCTTACGACGATCATTGATTTGATTTTGCTGAAAAATAGGAACTTTTGCGCCCAGTGCAGAAATTTCAATAATTCACTGGAACTTGAAATCCTTCTGAAATATTTACACAAAATTGATATTCAAATTCTGCACGTCACCTAATATTTCAGAATTTTTAGAGTTACAGAAGTATGCGAAGTTTTCAGATTGCTACAAACTGTTCTGTTTTTGATAGATTCTATTTTTATGTGTTGTTTGCTTATTTTGATGAATCTATGGCTAGTATTGGGGGTATGAACCATGGAAAAGTTGTAATACAGTAGATATTACACCAAGAATGATATTACAACAGTACCTTGAGCGGTTATTTGCTTTGTTTTACTAACAGATCTCACGAGTTTTCTGTTGAATTTTGTGTTGTAAAGTTTTCAAGTTGTGGGTAAGGATTTGATGGACTATGGAATAAGGAATGGCAAGAGCCAAAGCTTGGGGATGCCCAAGGCACCCCAAGGTAATATTCAAGGACAACCAAGAGCCTAATCTTCGGGATGCCCTGGGAAAGCATCCCCTCTTTCGTCTTCGTCTATCGGTAACTTTACTTAAGGCTATATTTCTATTCACCACATGATATGCGTTTTGCTTGGAGCGTCTTGTATGATATGAGTCTTTGCTTTTTAGTTTGCCACAATCATCCTTGCTGTATACACCTTTTGAGAGGGACACACTTGAATCGTGATTTATTAGAATACTCTATGTGCTTCACTTATATCTTTTGATCTAGGAAATTTTGCTCTAGTGCTTCACTTATATCTTGCTTCACTTATACTAGGAAATTTTGCTCTAGAGCACGTCAGTGGATTTATTTTATAGAAATAGTTGAGCTCTCTTGCTTCACTTATACTAAGTAGTCCATAATTTCGTCCTAAGTAGTCCATAATTCTGTGCCTTGGTTAACGTGCTGAAAATAATACACCTTAGATAAAGGAATGGAGGGAGTATTATTTTGAGAGTCTTTAAAGAAGCATGGTATTTTGCTTGGGTTATGAATTTAGTCCTAATATGATAGACATCCAAGCGAGATATAATAAAAACTTTCATATATAGAGAGCATTGAATACTATGAACAGTCGGATTCACTAGTACGCGTCGGTGCTATACAAACGGTTTTTAACCCCTTTCCGCGATGCATTTGGAACCGTCGCTTAGTGAGTGACGGCGATAGGGGGGTCCTTCCCACACGACCCAGAAACCGTCGGGAATATGCCCTCCTGGCACACACACTCGGCAAAATGAAGTCGTGTGCGACCGGCGAGCGCTCAAATACAGAAATACCTACAGTAGAGCTAAAAAAATACAATTATATAGGCGAAATTGTTTCCGGTCGCAAGTACATCCCACACAGTAAGTCCCCATTAAACGTTCCCGTTCGTATGTACATCCCTCACAATCGCTCCAAGGAAAACGTTTCCGTTCACAGGTACATCACACACAATTTTTCCCGTTAAATCGTTTGTGATAGCGTTGCTATTGCACATGATATTAAAAATTTTATCGTTTGCGTTATTGAATGCATCACACACGGTCCGTAGAAGAAACTGTGTGGCAAAGGTTGTCCATCACACACAATTTTTATGTGGTAAACATTTGCGCAAGGTGGCCTAACGCAAACAGTTTTCAAGAGAAGGTCGTGTGTGATTGTTCATTGATCCAACATGGTTTATTCCTAGAAACTGTGTGCGTTTCTTGAGGTCATCGCCCACGGTATTTTCTCAATAACCGTTTGCAATAACAAAACCCAATTAGCAGGCTAATTCGCCTTTAGCAGGCTAATTGCACTATTATTAATAATTCATTTATTAATCTAATTGACATTCATATTAAGCACATAATATATTTCATTTCCACATTAAGGAAGCATGATTTCATAACTGAAATATATCAGAGTACAACATGACATAGCTTCAGCACTCAGCTACCCTATTACACAACTGCACTAGCGCCAAGTTTCACATGCAACATGTAGAACCTTTCGAAATTAGCATCATAGACGGTACATAGACAGATGCATCTCATTTGGAAAATTGCTGAAGCGAAAGGCGAATATTGATCCTTCGTTCATGTTGAAGGTCTTTGCAACTTTAGGCCAGTCACTACTAGAATCTGCAGATAGCCCTAGGGCTGAAATTATTCCCTAGAGCCAAATTGGACACCCTAGGGACACAAAGTATCCTAGGGTAAGAACTGACAACCCATGGGGTAGTATTCTTTCCTTAGGGTTTGCTGCCAGACCCAAGGGGTATTCTCTGGGTGGGACCAATCCAATGCCACGTTGGCAATGTTCCCTAGGGTTACTCATGAAAACCCTTAGGAAAGGGCTATGCCTAGGGTGAAGAAATGAAACCCTAGGGACCTAACACACACCGCTAACGGTGCCATGGCTCTCTCGTTAACACCGTGAAATATTCGTAGGGTTTGTAGTGTTAACTCTAGGGAGATTTGCACACACTTGATTTTCAATATATATTTTATACCTAATAGTTATATTTTAAATATACCCACCAAAGATATATAAATTTAATTCTATAGGGGAAAATATACATGTGGAAATGTAATTCTATAAGAAAACCATAGGTTGATTGATCACTTTTTTGGAAATGTAATTTGATAAAATCTATTTTGTGCACACTTGATGGGAAAATATAATAAGTATAGTAGCGAGTACTTACTACTGTACATATAATATACGCGTGTACAGTCCCAAAAATATACGCGTGTACAGGGGAGTATATTCTTTTGCAGAGGCTAGCTCAAATTCTTGCGTCTGTACGAAAGAAAAAAGAGGCTATCTCAAAGGGAAGTGTTTAGAAACGGCGCACCGGCCGAACCGTTCCGCCGGTTCACACGCCACGCTGGCAAACGCGCTCGCGCATCCCCGCCTCCTTCCTTACGCGCCTCCATCCCCTACCTTCAGCCTACGTGCGTGCACCTCTCCTCCCCCGAGCTGCGACTGGGCCTTCACGAACTCCATCGTCGGCGGCCAGGCGCTCCCTCGTCGGCCGTCATGGCTGCCTGCTGCGATGGCCAGATCCATCCTCAACCTACAGCCTTCAAGGGTGCACATCCCCTCCCCTCCTCCTCCTCCCGGGCAGCGACTGGGCCACCACAAGCTCCATCGCCGACGGCCAGGGCGCTCCCTCGCCGCCCGCCATAACTGCCTGCCCGCCATGCCCGGATCCACCGCGTATAGAAGTGTTGCAACCGTCACCTAAAAAAGCTTCAACGGCCATTCAAAAAAGTTTCAACCATAGACATAGAAAGCTTCAATGGCACTGCACAACAAGGGGAAGTTGCAACCATAGTTGAATTTTGCTACTACCGGCGAAGCTTTTTGCTACATCCATCAGGCGGAGCTCGGACCTCGCGACGACGACAACGATGTTTTGCTGCAACCATAGCAGGATTTTGCTACAACTAGCATCGTTTTTTGCTACAACCGGCATAATGTTTTGCTACATCCATCATGGCCGAGCTGCGACCCGCGACGACGACGACGACGGCTTTTTGTTACAACTGTCATAGGTATTTGCTACGTCCGGCAACGGGCTTTGTTACATCCGTTTATTTTTTTAGAATGCAAATGTTCGCTACAACCCATTGTTTTTTGTTGCAACCATGTCTCCATTTTTCTACGACCAACAACAAAAAATGCTACAACGGCCAATTATATTTGCTGGAACCAGTCAATCGTCAGCGAGGCGGAGCTGCATCCATGGCGTGCGCAGGAGGGATCCATCCATGGCGAGCGCGGACGGCGAAGCTGCATCCATGGCGAGCGCGGCCAGCGGAGCTGCATCCATGGCGAGCGCGGCCAGAGGAGCTACATCCATGGCGAGCGCGGATCTCCGACGAGCGCGGGCGGCGGAGCTGCATCCATGGCGACCGCTGTTCTTGGGCAAACGCAGAAGGCCGGCGAGGGCGCCCACCGGCGAAGAGGGAACGCCGCCGTGGTGCTTCAAGCTCGTCCGTTTTCTCGCGCGGTATGGCGTGGTCTCGGCGGCGCTCGGGGGGGAGTAGACAACGTTTCTGCGAGAGGAAGAAGGGAGCTGAGCTAATCGTTTTTTTACCTAGATCTGACGGTCTCCGCGATTTGATCTGACGGCCCGCGCGCGACCGGCCGAGACGTTGGGCCGGTGCGCCGGCGCAGATCACTGCCCTATCTCAAATTGGCTGTACACGCGCGCGCAGAATTGGTTGTATCACGCGCGTATCCAGCCCGCCAGTTTTTTAGGCGAGCGCGCGCATAATTGGTTGTACACGCGCCAAAGTTTCCCCTGTACATGCGCGAAGGCAGTTTTCCCCCAAATCCCTCCCCTGTAGACGCACGAGCTTCCTCCCAAATCCCACCCCAGTGCCGAGAGCGCCGCCAAATTAACACAAAAACCACGGCGGCGCAGCTCATCCATCGCCGTCCCGCCCGCGCCCTCCTCAAGCCATCGCCATTGTAGGCGGCGGTGGCCGCCGCCGCTGCAGACTTGGGCTCCCGCAGCTGCCGCTGCAGAGGCAGCCGGCAGCGGCGGCGGCAGCGTGGGCCTTGGCCAACCGGCCTCCCTCGGTAGCTTCGGACGCACCGGAGGTCTCCGCCGCTGCGATCCTCGCCCGGCCCTGCCGCCCTCGACGGATCCTAGCTAGCCTGCCGCCCTCGGTGCATCCTACCCTGCCGCCCACGACCGAGACCAACCTGCCGCAGCCGTAGACGTGTGCTTCAACTTCAGAAATCAGAACCAAGGCTTAATTAGGTGAGCTCACATGGCCATGTTCCATCACCTTTCTAATCAGATTTCATTAGTTAATTAAGGGAAGTGAACCTACTGGTAGATCTAAAAATAGGCTAACTTGCGAGCATGTGCAGTGTACTTTGATCTGAAATGTGCTTGACATAATTCTGTGGAAAACTTTTGCTTTAACCTTGTCTAATACAGAATCAGAAGATGGAGTGGACTTGCAATTATCTCATGAAGCAATTGATGATTTCTAATAGTTTTCTTCTGTCTGAGGTGACATTTTTCCTCCATGTATTTTTAAATCTGGACATTGATGATTTTCTGGTTGTTTCCCTTTGTGCTGAACTTACAATTGTATCTCTCGTGGTTATATTTATCTCTAGTTATTTTATGACTTTATGCACATATACTCTGCTGCTATACTTATGCCAACTAAGAAATGTGTAATTTTAGTTGTGTGTTTTTTGTGGACCTTACTAATGCATCTGAATTCAATTTTACAGGATGGCGAGTGGCTTCCACCCCCCAAATTCTTAGAGGTTCTGCAGAACTTCCACCGCCTATTGCAAATGAGTCTGAACGTCCATTGATTAGATCTGATGGGGACACGTGAGTTATCATTTAATCCACACATTACTGTTTGGCACACCTTGAGGTGTTTGACATATTACACTATGAGATACCTTGGGGTGTGTTTAACTTATATCTATTTTCTTGTGCTAGGCACTGGTTAGAATTACATACATTGAGAAAAAAAATGTGAGAAAGCCAAATGGTGTGCTAACAATTCTGTCCAGACTACAGCGGAGAGTAGCCTTGGTGGTCTGCATAAGTTTCTTATGGTGTATAAAGCCATTTGATATAGCTTTCTATTTTGTATCAAAAATTTCAGACCATCGCATCCCTTCAAGGAATTCAAGGGCCTGAGATTCCATGTATTGTTATACCTCCACCTCCAACTTTTTCAACTAACCTCTTCGTCTCCGATCTTTTCTCCGGAAATGGTATGTACATATTTCTTTCAAAGGCAATAACACCAAATCGGCCAAATAAGAAAAGAAAAGGAATAGGTTGCACTATAGCAGCAAATGTGTATCCGTTTTTTATTGCTATTGTGTTGAAGCTATTTTGCCCACACAATATGTTAGAACTAATCACACAACAGCCTTGAAGCTATGGTACTACCTCTGCTATGTGCTCTTCTCTAGGTCCTTAATTGAAAAGGAGGAGGCATTTGTGGTATTTGTAGTAGCTTGAGCCTTTTCTATCAGTGTACATTAAGCTAGAGCAGTCCAGGACATTTCAGTGATGTGTTGCTTACCATCTTTATTAAAATATGTTAAGTACATTGTAAGAAAAAATACACACAAAAGGGTTTTCTTAGCCATGGTTCAATTGATACATAGGGTAAATCTTTCCATTCATTATGAGCATTGTGTTGTTTGATGGCAAACTTTGTGATGCAAAATTATATATAACAATGCACACCCATCATCGCTACATAGTTTAACATCTATCTTGCTGTTGAATCAACTAAGGATTTTTGTAGTCATTATTTATAATTTGATATTTCAAGATTCTTAAAAAGACATTTCTGCAGCCCTCCATAGGTGAATCAACTAATGGTGCTGAAAATATGAATAATACATCGCGTGGAGCAGAAGATGGAACGTTTGCTGGCTTGTTTGACGCAAACTAGAAATTTCTCTCTGCCTGGTGACGAACTACCTCCTTTTTGAGATGTCTGTTGCGGTGGTCAAGGAAGTGGCATAAACTTTTTGCGTTGATTAATTGGAAGCCAATGCTTGTTACTAGGATATGCATACTTAATTAAGTGCAACCTGACACTTCTCGTCTTGGCCATGCACATGCTGATGGTTGTGATCTCTTGGATCAGTGACTTACATGATTCATAGTGTGTGACAATCCTAGTTAGATGACACTTTGTGAAGTGTAGGGTACTTTTGTAACCTCCTGGTTGTTGTCATGTAAAATTATGAGGGTTAATATATATGTGTGTGTATGTGCGCACGCATCGCTTTTGTGTCTTCAACTTTCTGGAGTGATTATGTACAAACATTATTCATTTGTGCAAATACAACGAAAGTGTGTGTTTTTACCATACTATTTATAAGTAATGATTCCCTAGGGTTCCTAAACTCAAGGGGTTGTATGGGTTAACGTTCACTGCCCTTATAGAATATTTCCCTGGGGAACAAAGTGAACCCAAAGGAAACCTACTTTACACGTCAGTGGGGCTGGCCTCCTGTCGCTAGTTTCCCTAGAGTTCGAAACCCAAGGGAAAGTGGATGTTACCTAGGGTATACCTTGGACACCCAAGGGAAACCGAGATTCCCCCACCACTGAAGCCCTAGGGCAATTTCCCTAGGGTATACACTAGGGGAAATGGTTTCCCTAGTGTTTTTGCCCTTTTGCTCAGAGTATTAGGCCCTAGGGCTATTTGCAGATTCTAGTAGTGAGTGCATGTGGATGATTGACCGTCCATCCTTCGTCCTCTTCAAGACCACTTCAATATTGAACCATGTGTGTTGTATGAATACCTTCCTCGCCTCCTGACCATAGAGGTGGTTTGAGAGGTAATCATAAGTGAAATGCTTTGGAAAGGCCTAAAAACAAGGATGTGCATAAATATCTTCTCTATATTGGAAATGGGGCAAAGGAATAAAAAAATGCAAGTTATAATAGTTAGTACCATCTTGTAGTGAACTGATGTATTCTTCATTGTGCACACAAAGATCTTTGTTGTTTCTTGTCACTAATTTCTTTATCCTAACAATCTTTCTGAGTTTCTTGACTTGATTGATATTCATGGACAACTCATTTCCCCATATGCAACCGAAAAGCATGTATGCTACAAAGAAAATCATGAAGGCACTCTCTATGGATTATTAGAAAATAGATGTTTGTCCGAACAATTGCCTTTTGTTTAGGCACGAGTATGCGGATGACAAGTACTGTTGGGAGTGCGGTTCATCTCGGTACCTTATGTGGTCGGCGAGGATGGTGAGAAAAGGTAGCTAGCCATCCCCGCTAAGGTTCTTCGGTATCTCAAGTTCATAGAAAGACTGCAACACCTTTTCATCACGAAGGAGTCTCCCAAAATGATGAAGTGGCACAAGGAAGGTATAAGGTACAATCCAAATAAAATCGTACATCCATCGAAAGGCGAAGCATGAAAGTCGTTCGATGAAGAATACCCCGAGGAAGCAGCCGAGGCTGGGAATGTCATAATAGCCATATCAGGTGATGGGTTCAATCCATATGGTATGTCGTCCAATCCATACAACTGTTGGCCCGTGTTTGTAATTCCGTTCAATCTCCCTCCCGATGCCCTAATGCAACGCAAGACCATGTTCTTGTCACTCATCATTCCAGGGCCTGAATACCTGGGGAAGCAATTGGGTGTGTTTATGCAGCCGTTGGTGGATGATTTGCACCATTCTTGGTACTTTCCGAGATTGACATACGACCGGGATCTGCAGAGAAATTTCTTGATGAAAGTTTGGTTGCACTATTGCATGCGTGACTTTCCCGGCTATGCTCTATTCTGCGGATGGCGTACTAGTGGGAAGATGCCATGCCCAGTGTGCATGCAGGCTTTGCGAATGATTTGGCTGAGTAAGGGTGGCAAGTATGTACATTTGACCTGCATCGACAGTTCCTCCCTCTAGACCATCCAGACCAGGAAGACAAGAAGAATTTCACGAAAGGTCGGGTTGTTCATGAAGTAACCGAGATTCCAACATTTTCGGGGGCAGATGTTCTTGCTTAGATGAAAGCTCTCAAGCCTAAAGTCAAAGGCAAAGCCAAAGCCAAAGGCTTCGAGGTGTATGGTGAGACGCACAACTGGACTCGCATTACCCCCTTCTCGCAGCTTCCCTTATTTCAAGGACCTCAACTTCCTTACAACATCGATGTGATGCACACTGAAAAGAATGTCGCAGAGTCCCTTTTCCGCACGATCTTCTACATTCCTGATAAGATGAAGGATAACGTTAAAGCTAGAGCCGGTCAACAGAGAATTTGTGATAGACCACGTCTAAACATGAAGCCTCCCACAGGCGGTCGAAAAAACTGGTTCAAGCCAGATGCTGACTTTGTCCTTAAACCGCCAGAAAAAAAGGAAGTACTTATCTAGTTGAAACACATTTTGAAGTTCACCGATGGTTACACATCGAATATAAGTAAGGGAGTCAATCTTTCAACGGGAAAAGTGACTGGCCTGAAGAGTCATGACTATCATGTATGGATTGAGCGGATAATGCCGGTGATGGTTCGAGGCTATGTCCCCGAGCATGTCTGGCGAGTGATTGCCGAGCTAAGCCATTTCTTCCGCACGCTCTGCGCTAAAGAAGTAAGTAAAGACATGATTGAAAAATTGCAGAAGAAGGCACCTGAGTTGATAGTCAAGCTAGAGAAGATCTTTCCGCTAGGCTTCTTTACTCCGATGACACATCTCATTCTGCACCTCGCGAACGAGGTATTGTTGGGGGAGGGGGGGCTGTGCGGAACCGCTGGCATTACGACCCTGAGAGATAGAACAAGCATCTCTGACAGAAATGTGGAAACAAAGCTAAAATTGAAGCTTCCATAGCTGAGGCAGTTATCCTAGAGGAAGTGTCAGACCTCAGGAAATCGTACTATCCAGACCACGTTCCCCATGTGCATAACAAGGTGCCTCGAAATCATAGAAGAGCCCAAGTATCAACCCATGCTCCATCTATTCAACGTGCAAGGTGGGAGGGTCGGGGCCTCGAAATCTTATAACATGCCACGACAAGAGTGAGAGGACATCATGTTCTATATCTTGCACAACATCAAGGAAGTTGAGGAAGTGTGGATGAGGTAATACCACTACACCATTCCTTTATGTCTTCCACAGCATCATGTTCTATGTTCACTTAGTCCCGGTCTAACACCGCTTTTCTTCTTTTAGTGACATGGTAAGCTACCGGACCCGAACGAAGACGATTACTACAACATTAGCCCCATGACATACGAGGGGGTGTTCTATCAAGAGAAACCTGATGATGATGTGGTCAGAAATGATGACGCTAGACCATGGGGTGATGATGATGTGGATCCAAACAACGACGATGCACGGAATGATGGTGAGGCCATTGTCAATGAAAATGGCATACTTATGCTAGAAAAGTTAAACAAAGACGCTGACGACGAGGAAGAGCCTCCACCTCTGTCAGACAACGAAGATGATATGATTGATAGTGATGATGAGACCGACTGAGAAAGAGGTTACAACAATGAAGATTCGTATGGGTTCTAGCAAATCTATGTTTGATGTCTTTTTTTCTATAGTTTAGGAATATGCCTTTTTATGGTTTTTTATTAATGTGTTTATTATTCCTTATTACTATGCATTTTCCTTCATTTTATTAATGTACTAATTGTTTATTCTCTTTTCAATGTAGGTTCGTGAACATGGGCAAGGGGAAGGCCGACGGTGTGGGTTCCCTATGCAAGGTCGTCATCCTACCTAGCCGGAGTGGTCGAGCACGTAATCCTCCCCCGCGACTACTTGACGATGACTCCTCACAGGGAGGTCGAGGGAGAGGTGCCCCTAGAGGAGGAGGGGGTAGGGGAGAGCCCCTATATGGCGAGGGGGTGGGGAGAGAGGCACTACAGGGGGTCGCAGCCAGAAAGAGCGCAACCTCACCGACTTAGGGGTGTTGTCTTCGAGGCCCTCCTCTAGTGAGGTCCCCTCTAACGAGGTGGAGGAGGCAGAAGAGTAGGAGGAGGTTCGAGATGGGGCCGAGGAGGAGGTTGGGGAAGAGGACGAGGAGGAGGAGGAGGCAGGTGATGAGGAGGAGGCATGCGAGGAGGAGGGTGGTGGCGGGGATGATTGTGGTGGCAGGCATGATTGTGGTGGCGGGGAGGGGGTTGGCAACAAGGGATAGCTGTGTGGTAACACAAAGCTACCAAAGCAGATTGCTGCTACTGAGGAGCAGAAGTGGCTCATTGAGCCCACGGGGAAAGAGTAAGTGCCACTTTATAATAAGTTCATTCTTTTGCTTGTCACATGCTCATTCCGGTAGTTATTTATTTTGCTTGTCACATGATAATATTTCACTCCTTTGCAGCAACTGGATATATCCTAAAGGGGCCCGTATTCCCAACAGCCTCATCACTGTCTTGCTGAAGTTACACTGGCCGAGGCTGTACTGTCCGGATCCAGTCAGGCACCCGGACCATCGAGTTTTGGCTATGAGCTGGAACCACTGGTAAGCGGCCCTCCACGCAGACCATGAGACCCGTGCCAAGGCCGTGATCACTACTTTCTGGGTGAGTTCTCTTCAGAAGCACAAGTCCAGTTTCATGAATGATATAACTCATGGCTTCTTCCATTCTTGTTTCATGCATGACTATAGAAATTCTATCGAGTTCTTCCGGAGCACAAGGACAGAGACGACCAGATCATGTTGCGCCAAGCCAAGAAGAAGGCCCGCCAGCTCTAGTACGACGTGTGCTGGCTGGCCATCTTGACATACTATCACGACGCTCTTGGTGTGAAGATGACCAAGGAAGAAGCACAGAGGATGGGCATTACCTTGGAGAGGCACGAGTACTTGGCGGTAAGTATAAAAGATTTTTCATTCCGATGTTTGTGGTACATTTCACTGTTTCATGTTGACATGCCATTATGCTTTCATTATGTAGGTGTTATGGAAAAGACGAGTCCTAGGTGGCATATGTGGATCTTCGGTGTGATACGGATGGAGCTTGAGCAGCTGTGAGCATAAAAAACAAGGCTAACCAAGGGAAGGAGGGAGTACATGCTCAGGGAAACCGAAACCACTTTCTGCCCAAGACACTTAATGTATGACTAACCTCATTAAACATTTTTCTTCTTCTATTTACCCTCACTTTATTATGTATGACTAACCTCTGTTTGGTGGTTCAGGAGGAGAAACTGAAGCGGCCACTCTCACACATGGAGGCGTGGGAGATCGCCCATACGCGGAAGGACTCCAAGCCTGGCGATCCCAAGTACTACGGCAAGAAGACCGTGCACAGGAAGAAGGCCTACTGCGATGGGTATCTGAGTTTACATCCTGGCACACCTGACCCCATTGCGGCGGATCTGGACGAGAGGGTGGTGGTGGGCATGGGGCCGAAGGAGCACGGTCGGGAGGCGGTTCTGGATGCTGTGATCACTCCTTCTATCTCCTACACACAGCTTCGAGCTGTAGACCCGAGCCTGAGCCAGCGCAGGAGCATGCCCATGACCAGTGCGCAGTCACAGTCCCTCTTTCAGGAGCAGCAATCTGTAAGTATTTTCCCTCTTATCTTCATTTCTCACTTTATTTTCCGCATTGAGTAGTTTTATGAGTACCATCATGTCATACTGTAGGCCTACATGGAGTACACATGCCAGGAGACCATGGCATGGCACCAGCACCTTTTTGCATTCCATGAGCCGAACAATCGCATGATGCAGCATGCTTTTCAGGAAATGGCGGCTGGCATGGTTCCTCAATTGCAACCAGCATCATCTCCTCCACCACAACCAACGCTGCTTACCTTTGAGGAGTTTCTGGCACAGAACGCTGGCCTCTCGCCGGTTAGTTCATCCCCAATCTATTCACCCAAAGCATATCGTTTATTCAACATAGTCATATATCTCGTTAACATGTCTTTTCAACATCCAGGGAACTGGTGGATCTACCGTTGGTGGTGGTCTTCGCAGCACTCCCGAGTCACGGAGCCCGATCACTTCGATCCATGGAGGCGGAGGCGGAGGCAGTGGAGGTGGCGGTAGTGCTACCGCTAGCAGTGACGACCAGGGCTTCGGCGGACTTGGCGGTGACGACCTCCGCGGTGCTCGACCTCCTGGCGCATAGGGGCCTTTGGGTGGCTTGTGGCAGTCTTGGGTGACTTGTGCTCGACCTCTGCGATACTTATATGCTTGTGATGTTACTTATTGTTGTTTGTCAGATTCTTATATGCTTATGCTTTGTGATGTTTCTTATCTTGTGTGATGATGCATATATTGTTGTGTGATGCTGCTCCTTATTGTTGTGTGATACATATATTGTTATATGATTCTTATATATGTTGTATATATTGAAATGAATTGAGCTGAAAAGAAACAAAAAAATGAAAAAAAACAGACTGAAACTATGCCAGCCTGAGGTCCCAGTAGCCGCCACGTGGCACCTGCATAGTTTTAAACTACGCCGACGGCTAGGCCGTCGGCATAGGTGCCACATGGCGTCTACCGGGAACTCCTAGGGCAGGGCTATGCCTACGGCGAAGGCCTAGCTGTGGGCATAGCCCTGCCTCAGGTGCCCACCTGGCCCCACGTGACAGACCTATGCCGACGGCTAGGCCGTCGGCATAGGCCTGCCACGTGGCGACTCTTGATTGGGCAGTATTTGACGGCGCCGCCGGCAACCACCGTTAGGCTAGGGACTATGCCAACGGCTCGAGCCGTCGGCATAGATGTATGGACACCGTCGGGATAGCATCTATGCCGACAGCCTTTCTATGCCGACGGCCTCCGGGGGTACGCCGATGCATATGTTGCCGACGGTCCTATAAAGACGGGGGCCGTAGGCATAGGCATGTCCCGACGGGAATCAAGGCTATGCGGACGGCCAGGGCCGTCGGGATAGGGGCCGATTCCGGTAGTGAATGAGGCAAAAATTTTGTCTCAGTTTCGGAAAAAATGCACGTTTAAGTATCATACTCATGTGTACGTATGTACATACATGCCTGTACGCGCTTGTACGTAAAAGATCAAAGGAGTATAAATAAACACGTACACATCGATTGGTTAATGCATGAATTAAACCTGAGGCCATTTGCATGCATGCGTCCCGTGGTCATGGCTGGGGCGACGTGTTCGCACGTGCGCCTTTCATGTAAAGGGCATGCAACTCCACTGTCGCTTGATCCCATGCGACATCAACCCTGTCACCCACCTCCTTCATTAGTAGTACAGTTATATACATTGAAGTTATCATTTTTAGTTTGGGCGCTTTATTAGTTCTGAACAGTGGTGTGCGAGGAAGTATAGCTTTCACCCAAGTCTTTTTTGTAGCCGGCACACCGGAACACGATATTGTCGAAACAATTTAAACTTTCGATACAATATATGGAAATGTCATGTCATTGACATTTCTAGTTCAATCTTCTTAAATCATGACTGGGAAAACTTTGTTCGTGGTAGTGTTAAACGTGCCTATTCATGCTCTAACTTGAATTGACCACTATTCGGAACAGAATTATATATGCTTTACATGCGCAAGATAGATCACATTAGATCCTTCTTTTTTGAGCAACTCGATCAACATCATTTTGTGGGGAACACAATTAAATCAATATGATGTGATGGTTGCACGAACACAGTAGCGTGCCATTGGTCCACTAGGCAAGTCCAACTGAAAGAAAGAGTGCATCTGGTTCGAGTCTGTGTGTGTGTTGTGGCGTCCGTAAAAGCTACCACAAATGAGACCACACGTTCCGGCCACAGAGCATATCCTAAACCGGCGAATGAAATGGAACATATAAAGGACACTATGCTACCCGCCATCCTGGGGCATTTGCGTTCGCTGCTCCTTCTCGTTCGCACGATCTATCCACTAATAGAAAAGGGGGCAATGGTCCAGACAGAGCCGGCCCATTAGTCCCGGTTCAGTTCAGAATCGGGACAAATGAGGGCACTGGAACCGGTTCGTGAGCCCTGGTGACCGGCCGGGCCACGTGGGCCATTGGTCCCGGTTCGTCTGGACCTTTTGGTCCCGCTTGGTGGGACGAACCGGGACCAATGGGTTCGTCTGGACCTTTTGGTCCCAGGCTGTAATTTCACAGCGCTGTCATAGTTTGAGCCATCCATCCTTCTTTACATATGTGTTTCACTTCTATGTGCATGACTGGTGGGCCATTTTTGACGGGGCGTGAGCAAAATCGTGTGGATTTTCTCTGGTTGTAGTAGCCAAAGTATTCACCGGGACCGGGACGGTGAAAACCTAAAACGAGCGAGCGACTCCCTCCCCACCCTCTCTCTCGTTTCTATTTTCTCCCTCGCGCTCGCGCCGCCATCGTCGCCTCATCGCCCAGCCCAACACCGATTCCCTCGCCGCCTCCACTCTGAGCGCCGGCGCCGCCACCTCATCTCCCAGTGCCGCCACCGCCATAGCCCCTGATGAAGCCATGTACCTAGGGTAGGGTCATGGACCTGTCCAAGGTACCCTCCCCAAGGACATCTCTAGAAGAAACCGTCTTTCAGTCGACCTGGAAGGATTCCACTCGACGGACTCGAAGACACTCGACCGACAGGAGATCTAGAGTCACGCTGCACAGAAACAGTCTGTTATTAGGTAGTCTTTATAGCCATGATAGCACTTTATGTAAGGCGTTGCCAGTAACGCCAGACCTTTATGTACATCGAACCCTCCGCTACGTGGGTTGGCTGGGGTCCTGGAGTACTCTATATAAGCCACCCCCCTCCACAGGCAGAAGGGTTCGCACCTCTGTAACTCATATGCATATAATCCAGTCGACCGCCTCCGGGCTCCGAGACGTAGGGCTGTTACTTCCTCCGAGAAGGGCCTGAACTCGTAACAACCTTGCGTATACAACTACTCCATAGATAGGATCTTGCCTCTCCATACCTACTCCCTATTCTACTGTCAGGCTTAGGACCACGACAGTTGGCGCCCACCATGGGGCAGGTGTCTTAGCGACTTATTGGAGAAGTTGCAATTGTTCCGATCGCCTTCACCATGGTTTCTGGCGGAGTTTTAGTAGAGGGCCGCGAGGTCCGTCTCGGCGCTCTCACGTTCATCACCAACGACTCCGCCTGGCTCCAGGAGGCTCCACTCGACATCGACGCGATCCCAGTCCGTGGGGCGACACACTTTCGTGCATGTGTCCGCGGCGTCCTGCTGCGGCAACCATGGGCCCCATATCGGTCGACCCCTGCGTCGTCCTCCCTCCCTGTCTCCCGCCAGCGCAAGCGCTCTGGTCGGTCGAGGCTTCAGCGATGGCTGAGACACGCAGTGGCTCGCCAATCGGCCACCACCCAAGTCGCGGCGATTGAGCCTGACGAATCTCTCTACGGCCTGTTCGATGTGTCGACTGGCTCCGTAGAGACTGCATCCGAGTGCGACAACAGTGAGCCAGCGGCGGAGGTTCTGATGGTCAATGGGCCTCGTAGTCCTCCCGGCTTCCCCCGCACCGACGAAGGGGACGGCGGAGGCGACCCAGCTTAGGTCCACGAGGAGTGAGGGAGTCATGGATTAGGGGGTGTCCGGATGGCTGGACTATCACCTTTGGCCGGACTCCCGGACTATGAAGGTACAAGATTGAAGACTTCGTCCCGTGTCCGGATAGGGACTTTCCTTGGCGCAGAAGGCAAGCTTGGCGATACGATATGAAGATCTCCTCCCATTGTAACCAACTCTATGTAACCCTTGGCCTCTCCTGTGTCTATATAAACCGGAGAGTTTTAGTCCGTAGGAAAAACAACAATCATACCATAGGCTAGATTCTAGGGTTTAGCCTCTCTGATCTCGTGGTAGATCAACTCTTGTACTACCCATATCATCAATATTAATCAAGCAGGAGTAGGGTTTTACCTCCACCGAGAGGGCCCGAACCTGGGTAAAAACATCGTGTCCCTTGTCTCCTGTTACCATCCGCCTAGACGCACAGTTCGGGACCCCCTACCCGAGATCCGCCGGTTTTGACACCGACATTGGTGCTTTCATTGAGAGTTCCTCTGTGTCGTCACCTTTAGGCCCGATGGCTTCTTCAATCGTCAACCACGACGTGGTCCAGGGTGAGACTTTTCTCCCCGGACAGATCTTCATATTCGGCGGCTTCACAATGCGGGCCAACTCGCTTGGCCATCTGGAGCAGATCGGAAGCTACGCCCCTGGCCATCAGGTCGTGTTTGGAAGCCTAAACTACACGGCCGACATCCGCGGGGACTTGATCTTCGATGGATTCGAGCCACGGCCGAGCCAGCCGCACTGTCTCGATGGGCATGATCTAGCTCTGCCGCCGGACAGCGCCCAGAGTGCCGCTCAGGTGTCCGCTCCGACCATTAGCTCGGAGCCGACTGCGCTAGTCAGGGACGGACGGTTGGACGCCGCCCCGGAAGCCGCAATTTCTACGACGATAGAGCCGAATACCAGCCCAGTCCTTTGCAAGGCCCGTGACTCCAAGGTGCCGGACTCCGTTCCGGACTCCGAATATTCTGCACCTCTCCTGATCGAACCCGATTGGGCTCCGATCATGGAGTTCACCGCCTCGGACTTCTTTCAGCACTCGCCCTTTGGCGATATCCTGGATTCACTAAAGTCTCTCTCTTTGTCAAGAGAGCCCTGGCCGGACTATGGTCAGCAGGGTTGGGATGCGGACGACGAGGAAATTCGAAGCCCACCCATCACCCACTTTGTAGCCACTGTCGACGATCTAACCGACATGCTCAACTTAGACTCCGAAGACATCGACGGTATGGACGCCGATGCGGGAGACGACCAAGAACCAGCACCCATAGGGCACTGGAAGGCCACCTCGTCATATGACATATACATGGTGGACACCCCCAAAGCAGGGGATGGCGATGAAAAAGAGGAGGATGACCCCTCCAAGAAGCAACCCAAGCGCCGACGTCAGTGGCGCCGCTCTAAATCCTGCCATACACTACTAGGAAAAGGCCTACTAATGGCGTACCTAATTTGGCCATTAATGGCGTATTAGCGGTGCGCCATTAGTACCACGCCATTAGTATATTTTACTAATGACGCACCCCCTGGTGCGCCATTAGTATCTGATATACTAATGGCGCACCACTGATGCGCCATTAGTGTATACAGAAGTGCGCCATTAGTATGCCTCCCAGGGGCCATGTATACCCAGGTGCTCCGGCATACTAATGGCGCACGACAGCAAGATGCACCATTAGTAACCTTGGCATACTAATGGCGCACTCTTCAGTGATGCGCCATTAGTATGCTTTGTCATACTAATGGCGCACTGTCATGTGATGCGCCATTAGTATGAATATTAGTTTTTTTTATTTTTTATTTTCTGTTTTTTGCACAGGTTACAAAATGTATAATTTGACAAAATATAGACAGCACACATCAACAACAGATTCATCGAATACAATAGAATATTAGTCTTTGAATACAATTCATCATATTAGTCTCCGAATACAATTCATCATATTAGTCTCCGAATTGAAAAGATCGAACAAAGATAGAACATTATATTACAAGTCTCGAGACCGCGAGTAGCGAGTTTGTCTTCACATTACAAGTCGATATCGATCATCTAAACTACCATCACATAAAAGAGAGTTGCGGTCATCACGATGAGCATCATCATGATGAAACTCGTCTTCATCCGGTTCCTCCAACGCTCCCTCCCCTCTCCCGCTAGATAGCGGGCGTATCTAGATTCGACCTCGGCCCTAGTGGTGTACCCTTTGTAACTGTTACCGCTGAATCGGTGAACCTGTCTCCGACACTCCTCCCAGTCGTCGTAGACTCCGGGAACCTTACCCTTGTACACGACATACGTCGGCATCGCTATGCACTAGCCAAACGAAACGTTAGTACCAATTCACAGACAATACATAAGCAATATATAAGTATGCAACAGAACGATCGGAAGAGAAAAGCAAGACATTAATAGCATCGATTACATCTAAGTTGAACGACTCTCGAAACCAAAGAGACATACTACAAGTTCATTAAAGTTTAATTACAACATGAGCCAATCGATGTTTCAAAACTAGACACAGCATCACTGCTTTCGACTCGACTCAAGGGACCGAAGCGTGGATGAAGCCGCCGTCTATCATGGGAGTCATGAAAGAACGGGCGTTGTCAGCCTGCATTTGTAGCATTGTGTCGATGTCACTGTTGGACGGTTGATTTCTGAGGTAGAACTGCCCCGAGGTACGAAGGAGATCTTGATGGATGATTTCCGCAAACTCCGACTGGATGCGAAAGAATTCTTGTCTGATGTCCGCGTCCTGGATTGCCGACACGCTCGCGGCCTAATCTTTGAGTCTACTCGGTAGCAGAAGTTGATGATGGTCCCGTACGATCACCCGCATGTGATGGATGGCGTAGTAGGCACCCTTCTGACCGCCAGGCGGCTGCTTGACGCAGCAGAACGTCGTATTGTGGTTGAACACGTGCTTGCCGTACTTACGAATAGGCCCGGTGAAGGTGCCTCCAGATTTGACGTAGCCGGGGAGAACATCATCAAGAACCTTCTTGACATTTGTGTAGTCTATGTTCGACTGACGGTCCGGGTCGAAATACGTGGCCATGGAATATTTGGGGCTTAGGAGGATGAGCGTGCAATGTGTGTCACTGCAGAAAACACGGAATGTTAAAAGAAAAACGATCGAAAACTAAGAATTCATATGTTACGGGGCGGTTGAGGGGAGGACTTACTCGGGAAAGTAAGGCACGAGGAAGTTATCCTTATCTTGGTTTGCCAGAATGACGCCTTCGAGGTAAGAACTCGCGACTTGCCGGTCCCCAGCGCTGCCCAAGATCTTGGCACGCATGTAGAAGGGGTCGACTATCACGATGTCCGGGGTCTTGTCGCGAATGATCCGCATCTCCATACTCAGCGAAAATAGCCGAACAAAGGTGTAGTGCAGCGGATGAAGGTTCAACATAGCGTGGATGTCATCAAACCGCAGGACGATCGTACCCCCGATGGAGTTATCCACAAAGCCCTTGCCCTCTGGCACCTTGGCCGCGAAAACCGGGTATGCCACATCCTTCTCTCTGAGACGCCGCTTCTCCAAAGAAAGAACACTGTCATGCAGACTCCGCATAGCACCGGTTGCAGCATTGAGCATATTTGTCGGTAGCATCGCCCTACCCGCCACATGCACCCTCCTCGAGATATCCTCAGGTGTAGGTGGCCCGTCCTGAGCACGGATCGTACTCGGTGCCGGCTGGCTCGCACCCTTGTTAGTCTTTCTTTTGCGTGCCTTCTTCTTCTCCTATAATGGGACCGAGTTCTGCTCACAGACCGCCTTCTTGAGTGTATTTGGGCTGATAATATTTCGCACCTCGCCTATCTGAGGCTCGGTGGAGTCGGCAGCTGGAGGCGTCTCCTGAGAGCTGAACGGCAGACGACGCCTGTTGCAACTTGGCTTCTCCGCGGTACCAGCTAGATCGCGCATGTCTTTTGTTGGGTTGGGTTCTTGAGAAGGAGCCCCCATGAAGTCGCCATCGTACCCATGTTCGGGAAAGTACTGATCGACGTTGCCAAATGTATCGTCATCGTAGTCGTTCTGATCCTGTGCCATATGCATGTTTGGATCCAGTGGTATAGGGATGTCCGGCACCGTTGCGGCGGTCTTGCCATGGGGCCGACTTGGCGCCGGCACGACTGGCGGTGTTGTCTTTGGGGTGGTGTCCCCCGCCCCCAAACGAATCTGGCTCTTCGGCCAAAGCAGGGGCCAGCTCAGGCAGGCGCTGAGGGTCATCACATCATCATCGTCGGCCCCGACGGGTCGAATCGGAGGTAACAACTCGTCGCAGCCTGGCAGCACCCGAACCAGTTGAACCCTAAACAAGTTGGGTGGCATATGGGTACCGTGGAACAAGGGGTTGCCCGGTTGAACGATTTTGCCCTTGGCGACATCGACCAACTCGTTGTTCACGAAGTGCAGGAGAGTGCACGGAACGTCGGTGGGGCCCTGCGAAAACATGTAGGGCGTCAGGGATGCCCAGTCAAAGGCAAGGAGATGAAGTCCTCGGCCGAGAGAGGCTTAATTAGTTACCGTGATGATGGCGTCGAGCTCGGCTAATGCCGAGGCACCGCCAACGGCGGGCGTGTAGTTGATGGAGGGGCCGCTTGCTGCAGAGGTGCCGGCCGGCGTACACCCGGGTGCATTAAGCTCCCATGCCAGCCTCGGAGACACCAATGCCGCCTCCTCCGGAGACACCAATGGCCCCGCCATCGCATTTTGCGAGTTGCTGGCCGTGAAGCTAGGAATCGGGGGCGGCCCCTGTTGGCCGCCCGCAATCCACGCACTCAACCCCTGGATCAAGGTAGGCACAATGGCGGTGATCGTCGCTCCGAGTCGTTGTTCCACTTGCTCTTGGACAATCTCCGGAATCCGCGCCACCTGTGCCTTGAGTTCTTCAACCTCGCGCGCCTGGCTTTCCGAGCTGGTCTTTTTCTCCTTCCGCACACCAGCGGTATAGTATGACCCCCATTTTGTGGACAAGCCTTTGCCGGCCACACGACCAGCTGACGTCGGCTTACTGAGCTTATCCTTGTTCTTCATTACATTCAACGCCCTATTTAGAGTGGTGTCCCAAGGGTTGCTCGTAGTCGACCCCGCGCTACTGCTTTCAGTCGCCTGCGGAAGGAATGTGAACCATTTAGAAATTTGGCTTCATTAATTAGAATGCAACCATATGGAGCTAATTACGCGGGGGTGTATTCCTTACCAGAACAAGCTCAAGCGCCCTGGTCTTCGGATCCGTGGTAAGCTCCTTTGTTATCGGGTCCACCTTGTACCGGGCCCTGACATAGTTCCTAGTCTGCTTGTTACCGCTGTATTTCTCGAAGCGGGGCGGTAGGCCTTGCTCGGCACGCTCCGCGTCCTCCTTGTCCCATATAGGCTCCGCCACTCTGTAACCGCCGGGACCGAGTTTGTGTTCCCCTAAGTTCAGCTCCCGCATTTCTTTCCCCCACTGACTTGATTGGGAGTTTGCGGTGCTCGAGCAATTGATCTTGAAGTCGTTGTAGTCATCTTCGGTGATCGAAGGATTTTTCTCCTTGATCTTCTCATAACTCTCACCTTTCTCGATCATTCTCTTCACATTGCTTTTCCAAGTAGACAGGGCCTTGCTCATCTTCGTGAGGGCAGCATTGTTCACTTTATTCTCTTTGAGGCTTGTGTTTTCAAAAGCAGCGGGGAACTTGTATCGTTCGTGGAGCTTCATGAAGAGGAGGTTGCGCAAATTCCCTCGGTCAGGATGCCTCAGGTTCTCGGTGTTGATCGAGACGGTGCTCCGGAGAATGCACCCGAGCTGAAGCGAGTACCCCTTGACTATTCGTTCGCGCGCCGTTGGATTCCCGTCGGACTCCACTTCAGTAACTTCCTCCTTGAGGGTGCGGAGCACGGTCGGGCGCCGGTCCTTCCGTTGCCTCTTCTGTTGGCTGCCATCTGTGCGTGCGCCGCCATCATCAGTGGTGGCATCCTCGGCGGCATCATCAGTGGTGGCATCAGTGGGGTCATCCTCGGCGGTACCATCAGTGGTCTTAGGATCGGTGGGGAAGGCGGCGTCCTCATACAAGTGAGGTTGTTCCTCCATCTCTCGGGACAGCTCCCAGAATGCCTTGCCGCCCGAACCCCCGGCCTCATCGTTCTGGGCCATGTTTCTCTCTAAATAGAAACAAAGTTTGGTCAAAAAGTTGGTTATTGTCAACGAACAAGATCATGGTCTCATCATTTAGGGTTTGTCGACACCGAGGCATCCTAAAATCTAAGCTTTTATCATTGAGGGTTTTTCGACACCGAGGCACGCCTATGGTTTAATGCAGCTAGAATAAAGGGGCACTTGATCCTACTTAATTAACTACTAAGATACCCCGGCCCATGCATTAGTCACAAGTACCCCATATGTCCTATTTTTAGCAAAGTCATGCTAAAATTCACGGAAAATTTCAGCATGACCTTTGCTGAAAATAGGACATATGGAGTACCCGAATTTGCCAGAACGGAAGTTAATCGACATTCCAGCAAACTCAAGGGCCTCTCGGGTGGACAAGGCAAAAAAGGCCTCCATCACAACATGGAAAAATATATATCAGCAAACTCAAGGGCTTTTGCTTTTGCTTTTCAGTGCCAAATTGTAGCTAGTACCAGCAAATTAACATCTAGCAGCAATCTTCCTAGTCTAAGCATCATCTGACCTGGTAACTGTACCAGTTTGGTTCAATTAAAAAAAAGACCTGGTAACTGTACCAGCTACCACATTGTTCACGGACAGCTACCAAACTGTTTCTATATCAAAACAACATGGTAGCTATAAATGTGGCAAAGAAGCACAATAAATCTGATAAGTTGGTATACAGCTTCAGGTTCCATACAAAGTCAAATGCCAATGGGCAAAAAAAGTAAGTAGCTAGTTAATTGCCTTATTTTCAGTGTAACAAAAATTATGGGAAAATTTACACTGTTATTAGGGGAAGTTTTATACTGTAATTACATATAAGAAGCATCAGGGCTACACTGAAAATTGCTGAGCTTACACTAAAATACATCTGCACTGTAGGGCTTGTACACACAAATTCAGTTAGATGATCTAACACTAACAAAATAAAGGAAACACCTACTGAACCAATACAGAGATATGAAAGCACAAGTTACTAGCATTTGCCTAAAAACTACATAACTAGGGTATGAAAGCACAAGTTACTAGCATTTTCCTAAAACCTACATAACTAGTGGACCAACTCTCTGTCTGTAACAAGAACTATAGATCATGGGTGCTCGGGGGAAAGTAGCATAAACAGACAATGCAAACAACCAATCAACTAGTGAAGCCAATCAAGAACCTAGAGATATAGCTAGCAATCTGAGAAGCACATGCAGAGCAAGAGCAGAGCAGAGCAAAAGAACAAAGCATCAACTTTGTCAAGCATATGAAATTGCTTAGGTTCAACAGAAAACAAAAATGCCCTGTCAATTTTCAATGCCCTGTTTAATTGACCAAACAAGTGTTTTTATAGGCATAATACAGCAGCACAGTACTCCTAGTGATTCTTGGTGAACTGTGGAAGATTAAAGTACCAGATACTAACCATTTCAATAAATATTAAAATGGCCAAAAAAGGCATCATTTGATGAAGCAAACTTGAAGCAGTAGATTAACCAAAAATAAGCTTAACCCTTCAGATACTAACCATTTTATCTAGTGTATAGTTTCTTTGTTTCAGATAGAACCAAGTTTTATCTAGTAGATTAACCAAGTTTCAGATATTAACCAAGGATCTTCCCTTGCAGAAATTGCACATGCCATTCAGAAAGAAAAAGCATTCTGAAGTAGAGTTCAGAAAAAAAATTGTCATCATCAACTAACGTCTCAGCGACTTCTACTGTTTTTATTTTTTGAATTATGGACTTCTACTGTTCTGTTATGTTGGGCTGCACGATGCCATACATTCCTCTATGCACTTCTAAACTTGTAAGATGTAACCTTTCTAGTACACTACAGAAAGAACAACATGGACATCTCATGACAGCCGGGAGGAGACTTGGAGTCAAACTACCGCTAGCTTGCTCAACTCCCTATGTTCCGACCTCCACGTACAACAGGTGGTTGCGTGCAAATTCTACCTACTCTTGGAAACATATAGAGTCACAGGGCATTCCTTTCTTGTTTCTGTTCAAGAACCTTGAGAGGAAAAGACAACAAGTTGATGATTATTATCAGCAAAGACTAGCCAAGACAAACAACGCTATAACTGACTGTTTTGGTTGCATTTGGTTTTTCTAGATGTACAATATCTAAAACTAATGAAGCAGGAAGAAAAATGTGAAAAATTGTGAGAGGGGGAGAGGGGGAGAGGAGGAGAGGAGGAGGGGGAGCTCACGGGGGCAGGAGGAGGGTTGGTAGCACCACATTTTCTTGTACAGTCAACCAATTTTCTTGTCGGTTCAAGAGCTGGTAGCACCACATTGATGTGTTTATGCCAGCTAGAGCAGAACTAGTCGTCCTCACAACAGAACATTTGACAGGGCAACAGCAACAGAACTAGTCGTCCTCACAACTAAAATAAACAGGGCAGCAACAACCAGCCATCATGCCTAACTGCCTACCCAATTCCCATTTCAATTTGCACTTGACCAAACCATGTCCATCGTGCCTAACAAGCAGCAACCTATTCATACAAGTCGGGTGAAACATGCATGTGCTAATCAAACATGAAGGAAGGGCATACATATATGATTATTAACCAATCCGAGGGACTTTGCGGGTTTTCTGAACCAAACCAAGTGCAAGTAGCGCTAGATTTTAGCCTTTCGCATCATCACCACTACTAATTCCAATACAGCCCTGACTAATTAACTGCATGATCGTAGAAAAGGAGAAAAAAATCCCCACCCAGTTCGTCGAACAGAGCAGAGCACAAAAATCCCCTCCAGTGAATTTTACCACGATCTACTACTTGGGGCCGCGAATTCGCAGGACTGTAGGAGCATGGAATGGATAATAAGGAGGCGCATACCTAGAGGAAGAGACGACCACCGACGATTCTGCGAAGTTGAAGAAGAAGAAGCCGATCTGGATGGATGATGATGATCTCCTCCGTGCGCTCCATGGATATTTGGGCTCCTGTGTGCGCTCAACAATGGTGTCGGGGTGGAGCTGGCGACGGTGGTGTGGACGGGGCGGCGCTGGTGTCAGGGCGGCGTCGAGGGCGGCGGGGCGACGGTGGTGTCGGGGCGGCGCTGCCGACGGTGGTGTGGACGGGGCGGCGCTGGTGTCGGG
>NC_057810.1:38354883-38355443 GCF_018294505.1 Triticum aestivum
GATGGGGCGGCGCTGGTGTCGGGGTGGCGTCGAGGGCGGCGGGGCGGCGCTGGCGACGATGGTGTGGACGGGGCGGCGCTGGTGTCGGGGCAGCGTCGAGGGCGGCGGGGCGGCGGCATTGGGAGAGGAGAGGGGAAGGGGATCGCGGGTGAGGGCGAGGGAGAGAGAGGGGATCGATACGAAGTAGGGGCGGCACAATACTAATGGCGCACCACCCCTCGGTGCGCCATAAGTACATACATGCTAATGGCGCACCTCACCCAGGTGCGCCATTAGTATTTTTTTTACTTCTGCTCGAGCCAACAGGTTATCTACCACCTGACCTGATACACATCAAGTCTTCTCTACTAGCTCGACTGGTCAGCAGCTAGTTCTCACACCAGGAGGTCCTGGGTTCGATTCCCAGGCTCCATGATTTTTTTATGCATTTAAAATGCTGTTTGATACTTATTTGTGTTTAAATATGTTCAAACTTGTTTAAATCATAGCAGTAATATTTTTTTATAAGACAGTAATAATTTTTTTAAAAATATCATCAAACAGTAATGCATGCCGGTGGA